>NC_090652.1:5863856-6163856 GCF_040937935.1 Hyperolius riggenbachi
GCTCAGCACAGCTCAGTAACTTTGCAGGCACTGTGATTGCAGGGCAAAATGATCCTCCTGCACTTGGCACTAAACAGCTGCACTTATCTTCTGGGAATGCTTTCCTTCACTGTGTGACGTTTGCATGGAAAGTACACAGATGAGCATATAGGTGAAATAAATACATGTAAAGCATATGATTGCAGCATGTGGGTATTACGTGCAAACATTTCTGCTCTCTGCTCGTCCCTCCTCCCTTCTCTGCCCACTCCCTGCCCTCTGTCCATCTTCTCCCCTTCTCTCTGTGTGTCCACCCCCCTCCCCTTCTCCTGTCCACAGCAGGGAAAGACCTGTCCTGCTAGTCATCTCACCCCGAATGCTTCGGTAGTGAAATGATCCGAGATTCGGATCAAAGATCCGGATCTTTTCAATGATCCGATTCGAATCATTCGGATCATTGAAAAGATCCGAACTTCCCATCTCTAGTTAACAACTGTCAGACCCAGAAGGCTGTGCGTCCTGGGCTAATTAATATTCATCCGCGGAGGGGCATCTTGAGGTGGGCGGGGCTACTGTCTTAAAGTTACAATAACATTTTATTTTTGCATTTTTTTCCTGGAAAGACCCGGTTTTCCCTTATAAAGTGTATGTGGGCTATGCACTGGCAGTGAGTTATTAAGGACGTTACAGTACCTCTTTAAGTCTCCCAGCTTCCCCTTCAGACGGGGATCAAGCATCAAGGTAATCCAGATGTCCTCCCTTGAACGCATCTGGATCACCCGGGGGTCCCTGCGAAGGCAGCGCAACATGTGCACAGCCATGGGAAATAAGTGGGCCCTGCCAGCAAGATCTTCCTCGTCCTCGCCATTGTCCCATAACGCATGCCTGTCCTCTTCCTGTGCCATGTCGTTGTCCTCCTCAAACCGCCATCCACGTACAACGCCTGCTGCACTCTGCTCCTCCTCCTCCTCCTCATTCAGGTTAGGGACCTCCAACTCTTCCACTACCTGCTGTGAGCCCTCCTCTGAGCTGGACTGTGCTGCCATCTGCTCCTGTTCTTCCAACTGCCTCAGGGCTTCATCCCCACGCTCAATTAAATTGTCCATTGCCTGCTCCAGTAGACAAACCAAGGGCACCCACTGGCACACAGAGGCCCGCTCCTCACTGACCATCTTGGTTGCCTCCAGGAAGGGACTCAGCACCAGGCATACTTGCTGCATCAGTGTCCACTGAGTGGCAGTAATCATGGGGACTTGCTGGTTGCTGGGGACACTTGGGTCTAGCATGTAGGCCCTAAGAGCCAGCCTGTGCTGACACAGCCGCTCCAACATGGCCAGAGTCGAATTCCAGCGAACTGGCATGTCGATGATCAGCCAGTGTTGTGGCCTTCCATACTGCTGCTGTAAGGTGGACAAGAGTGCAGAGGCAGTGGCTGACAGGCGGAAAAAGCGTACCACCGCCCCGGCATCCTGCAGCAGCTCGCTCATCCCCTGGTAGGTGCGCAAGAAGCGCTGCACCACAAGATTGAGCACGTGGGCCAAGCAGGGGATGTGCTGGAGGTTTTACTGCTGCACTGCTGCCACCAGGTTGGCCCCGTTATCGGCTGCCACATACCCCACTTCCAGGCCTCTGGGGGTCAGCCACCTCCGCTCCTGCTTCCTGAGGGCGGCCAGGACGTTGGTGGCCGTAAGCCTCTCCTTCCCCAGGGTCACCAATTTTAAAAGGGCTTGGCAGTGCCGAGGCTTGGCGCTGCTGCTGCCGAGGCGGGCTTGCTTTCCGGGTGCAGAGGGAGTGTCGTGACAGGCGTGATCGCGCTCCTGCTGAAATAGTGGCGACTGGGGACTTGCCACTCGGGGATGCCAAATTGGAGCAGCGTCCGCATGGCGCTCCCCTCCTGCACCAGGGAGTAGGGAAGCAGCTGTGATGCCATGGCCCGGGCCAGCAAGCCATTTAGTTTGCGGATCCGCCTGTGGCTTGGAGGCAGAGGCTTGGTCAGACCCTGAAAGGTGTCGCTCAGCAGGGTCTGACGACGCTGGGATGCAGGGGAGACAGAGGAGAGAGACGAACACTGGCTGCCAGCCTCAATGTCTGTGTCCTGAGTAGCCGAGGTGGAAGAGCGCTTACGTGCTACTACTGCTGCTGCTGTGGGGGATTCACGACCCTGAGGGAGGGATGATGCTGCTGCGCTGGTGGGCCTTCTGCTCTCAGGAACCCCTGCCAGCAGTGCCTGCTTCCTCTTAAAGTCCGCATACTCGCGGCAGTGGCGGCTTCTCAGGTGGCCCTGGAGGGATGAGGTACCCATCTTGCTCAGACTTTTCCCACGGCTCAATCTTTTGCTGCATAACCTGCACACCGCATACCTTTTGTCATCAGTACATTCCTCAAAGCAATCCCACACTGGTGACTTTAATTTACTGCGGCCCCCGCTAGCAGAGGGTGCAGCGGAACAATGTGTGGTAGTAGTTGCCGGGGGTTGCATGGTGGTGGTGCCGGCTGAAGCAGTGTCCTGTCTACTTCCTCCACGCCCACTGCTGCCGATGCCCCTGCCCCTGCCTGACATATGGCGATATCCTTGCCTAGGCCGAGGTGACTCGTCATCCTGCTCTGACCATTCTTCCCCGGACTCAGCAGGCTGCGCATAGTTAGGGTCCACAACGTCGTCATCATCAGCAGCATCATCATAATCCAGCTCTTCCTCTGACTCCCCCGCCTCCTCTTCTGTCCCTACATCCCCAGACACAGACCCCTCTTCTTCATCACCAGAACCGAACAACGCTTGTGATTGTGGCCCGATCTCAATCTCTGCCACATCAGTCCCTAGTAAGTCCTGAGCTTCTTGCATCAGCAGGTTCCCAGAAGCCGGACTGAGGGACAGAACGCTGTCATCCTGGGAGGGCTGCTGACCAGTGGGTGCTGGGGTGGATGTCACAACAAGCGTGGGACGTTGGCTGCTGCTGCTGCTTGGAGTGGTGCTCACAGTAGAGGTCTGGGAGGAAGTCATGATGTCCATGAGTACGTCAGGTTCCATTTGCTCAACCACCACACGGGGACCAGAAACTTTAAAATATTTGGACAATGGCGTCCGCTGACTCGGCCCAGGCTTTGCTGCCCCCCTTTCTGCTGCATCACGACCACGTACAGCTGGGCGTCCTCTCCCTGGACGTGGAGCAGTCCCAGAAGTGGCTGAGGCAATTGAACTCCCTTTCCTCTCACCCCGCGAAACCCTGCCAGACATGTTGCTAGTAATGAATCACTGGATGCAGTGGGCACAGTACAAGGTCACTGAAGGATGCACCAGGCACAGTACAACGGCACTGAAGGATGCAGTGGGCACAGTACAAGGTCACTGAAGGATGCAGTGGGCACAGCAGTGGGCACTGGATATACCACTAGGTCACTGAAGGATGCAGTGGGCACAGTACAACGTCACTGAAGGATGCAGTGGGCACTGGATATACAACTAGGTCACTGAAGGATGCAGTGGACACAGCAGTGGGCACTGGATATACAACTAGGTCACTGAAGGATGCAGTGGGCACAGTACAAGGTCACTGAAGGATGCAGTGGGCACAGCAGTGGGCACTGGATATACAACTAGGTCACTGAAGGATGCAGTGGGCACAGTACAAGGTCACTGAAGGATGCAGTGGGCACAGCAGTGGGCACTGGATATACAACTAGGTCACTGAAGGATGCAGTGGGCACACAAGGATGTCACACTGTGTAATGAGATGCTCATATGCCAGCGAGCGAGCAGTGGGCACTGGGCACGGCACAAGGTCACTGACAGAATGAATGAACAGCGCTGGCAGAGAGTGGCGGTGCCGGCGGTGTGACTGGCTGCCTGCAAATAGTACAAGTGAAGTGTATAACTGTCACTGAAATAATATACAAGTGTGTAATGAGATGCTTATATGCCAGCGAGCGAGCAGTGAGCAGTGGGCACTGGGCACGGCACAAGGTCACTGACAGAATGAATGAACAGCGCTGGCAGAGAGTGGCGGCGCCAGCGGTGTGACTGGCTGCCTGCAAATAGTACAAGTGTATAACTGTCACTGGAATATGCAAGTGAACACTGCAGTTGCACTAACCTGCCTGCCTACACTCTACACACAGATAATCCCCACTCCCACTACACTGCAGCACTGAACCTGCCTGCACAGCACTACACACAGTTAAATAATCACTAGACTCCCACACTCCCACTACACTACACTGACTACAACTAACTACAGCAATCACTCACTGACTAGCTAACTGTGTACAGTATAACAGCAGTGTTAGCAAAAAAAACGCTTTGTTTTTAACACAATAAATGCACTTGCTCAAACAACAATGGCCTGGAGATAATCCTCTCAGCACCACAGTCTAGCAAGGACAGAGCTTTTCCATCATGCCCGCCGCTTTATATTCAGGAGGGGAGGGCATAGCTCCCCTCCTGTGATTGGTTGCTAGGGCCTGGCTGGGGCACTTTGATTGGCCTGCAATGTGTCACTTCCGCATAGTTTGACGCATTTCCGCAAACCCCGACTTCAGCGCCGGGTTTCACGAGCGTGAATGCGGATTTCTGTCCGCATTCACGCGTAGCCAAAGCAGATTTTCGTGGTTGAAAATCTATTCATGGATTTTCGTGTCCGAGGCGGAATGCGTCAAAATGGTCGTGAATCCACGCGTAAGCGTGATCACGACCTGGCGGTGAGCACCACTGTTACAGAGTACATAGTCATGTCAATGACTGTCCTCAGAGGAGCTCACACTCTAATCCTACCATAGTCATAGTGTAATGTCCTACCATATTATTATTATGTATTTTTTATAGCACTGACATCTCCTGCAGCACATTACAGAGTACATAGTCATGTCACTGACTGTCCTCAGAGGAGCTCACACTCTAATCCTACCATAGTCATAGTGTAATGTCCTACCATATTATTATTATGTATTTATATAGCACTGACATCTTCCGCAGCACTTTACAGAGTACATCGTCATGTTACTGACTGTCCTCAGAGGAGCTCACACTCTAATCCTACCATAGTCATAGTCTAATGTCCTACCATATTATTATTATGTATTTATATAGCACTGACATCTTCTGCAGCACCATACAGAGTACATAGTCCTGTCACTGACTGTCACTAGAGGAGCTCACAATCTAATCCTACCATAGTCATAGTCTAATGTCATACCATAATATTATTATGTATTTATATAGCACTGACATCTCCTGCAGCACATTACAGAGTACATAGTCATGTCACTGACTGTCCCCAGAGGAGCTCACACTCTAATCCTGCCATAGTCATAGTGTAATGTCCTACCATAGTATTATTATGTATTTATATAGCACTGACATCTTCTGCAGCACATTACAGAGTACATAGTCATGTCACTGACTGTCCTCAGAGGAGCTCACACTCTAATCCTACCATAGTCATAGTCTAATGTCCTACCATATTATTATTATGTATTTATATAGCACTGACATCTTCTGCAGCACATTACAGAGTACATAGTCATGTCACTGACTGTCCTCAGAGGAGCTCACACTCTAATCCTACCATAGTCATAGTCTAATGTCCTACCATATTATTATTATGTATTTATATAGCACTAACATCTTCTGCAGCACATTACAGAGTACATAGTCATGTCACTAACTGTAAGATGTACTTATAAGAAACTTCCAGAAGAGTTGGTAACATTTGAAAACATCCCCACTGCCACCAATCAGATGCTGTCTTGCACTATAACAGTGGTCACTGACTGGTTGCTATGGGCAACTCCTCCTTTCCTGTGCTCTCCTCCCTCTGTCCTATCTCCTTCCTATATCAGAGCAGCCGGCAACCAATTAGATACCTGATTTCAGGTTATTACAACTAAACTTGGAGACCTATAAACAGGAAACCCACTAGCACAGATTGTGCGATTTACGCTCAGCGACAAGACTGACACATTTTCCCAGTTATATTTGTACTTTATTTACAAAACACAACAAAAACCAGAATGCAAAGAGAACCTGTCATATTCTAAAATGAGACGATACATATAATGTCCCTTCACTGCCTGTCACCATGAAATGCTTCTCAGCTTATGATTCATTAATATAAAGAAATTGGTTCCTCACGACTTCCGGACTGTCATCGCCATAAAAGAAGCACTTTTGAAAGCCCTGTATTTAGTTAACAAGGAGAAGGTGTTTACTGTGATTTAATGAGATGGTTTTACTCGATGATTGGATTTTATTGCCTCGCACGGCTTGTGGAATGTCCCCGCTGCTTGTTTTGGCTGCCGTTCGGCCATCTTTGTAGCGGTGTGAAGCCAGCTTGCCGCGTAGCGTGCGGTTGGGTCATCTGAGCCAAGAGTGTGTCACACGAGGGCTAAAATTAAAACTGGTTGGCTCCCGGTTTTGGTTCTTGTTTCGGCAAGTGAATCAGCAGACAAGTACGGACAATGAGATCACCCGAGAGGTGAGAAAATGTCCTAAACTCGCGACTCACAAAGTCGTTCCACTAATGGATGTGCGGACCTCTGCTATACATGCAGAAATAGATTAAGATATAACGAGGCCCTAGGAGAGGTAGTAGATTTCAGGGCACCTTGGGGTCTTTTTGTTAAGCTGAAGTAGAGAGAGGTCAAAGAAGGTGACAGGTGGGCCTCGTTGACTCCCACTGGGCCCCAAGCACCTACTTAGGTTGCCTGGTGGATAATCCTGCTCTGGATACATGGTGTACAGATTTTTCTACAGAAGTGTGTTTGGATTACAAGTAGTTCATATTTAGGGCATGCAAAAAAAAAATGTTTTCCCTCTCAGGCGAAATAAGCATATAAAAAAATGTTGAGGCAGACTAAAATGATGGCGTTGATGCAGCACACCCGGGCCCAGAATGGTTCCTCCACGATGCTTCTCTGCTGGATGGAGTTGGAAGAGTCCACGGATTCTTTGGGGGAGCTGCAGAAGCGACTACTCCATGAGCGGCTGCGAGGGGAAGGGCTTGCGGGAACTGGAAGTAGAAAAACAGAAAACAGGTTCTCTTTAAAGAAAGCAGAATTCCTGCAAGCGTAGATGGATTCCTGGCTGTGTAATCATAACTTTTCTCATGGTTCCCCTATCAGCATAATGCAGCAGTCAAGAGATTGAAAAAGATCCCTATTGGTCTGAAGGCAACTGCTGACGCTAAGCGATCAGGCGATCAGCTGATAAAACTGATGGGTTTTTATACAAATCAGCGGATCGTTACACCTTTATATTGCCAATTGCCTACCGAGTTTCTGAAGTGCGTCTGGCATCGCTGTATTCATAAATGGGGATAGGGAAGGAGGCATCCAGGGTAAGGTATAGGAGTGTTTGGGCAACAAACCACTTATCTCCAAAATAACATAAAATATGGATAAAAGGCTAAAAGCTTTATCAATGCACCAAATAAAAGTGTTTTGCGCTTCTTGGCCTGCCTCCTCACCTGCAGGTTGACATTTTGCAATTTTTTTTAAAGGACGCCTGAATTGAGAGGGATATGGAGGCTGCCATATTTATTTCCCGTTACACAATACCAGTTGCCTGGCAGTCCTGCTGATCTCTGGCTGCAGTAGTGTCTGAATCACACACCTGAAACAAGCATGCAGGTAATCCAGTCACACTTCAGTCATTAAAAGGACACTTAAGTCAAAAAAAAAATGAGTTTTACTCACCTGGGGCTTCCAATAGCCCCCTGCAGCTGTCTGGTGCCCTCGCCGTCTCCCTCCGATCCTCCTGGCCCCGCCGGCAGCCACTTCCTGTTTCGGTGACAGGAGCTGACAGGCTGGGGACACGAGTGATTCTTCGCGTTCCTGGCCACAATAGCGCCATCTATGCTGCTATAGCATATATAATATACCATATAGCAGCATAGAGGGTGCTAATGTGTCTGGGAACGCGAAGAATCACTCACATCCCCAGCCTGTCAGCGCCTGTCACCGAAACAGGAAGTGGCTGCTGGCGGGGCCAGGAGGATCGGAGGGAGACGGCGAGGATACCGGACAGCTGCAGGGGGCTATTGGAAGCCCTAGGTGAGTAAAACTCATTTTTTTGTTTGACTTAAGTGTCCCTTTAAGGTGCGTACACACGCACTACTATAAGGAACGATGGTCCAATTTCTAGCGAAAAATCGTTAGAGCGATCAGAAATTCTGATCGGATTGGTTGTAAATAATCTCCATTGGTGGACACAATCCATTATGAACGAGTGAAAAAATGTCATCCGAATGAATTTTCGTTGAACCAAAATCTGGATTTTCTTGTTGGTTGTGATAAATAGGAAGCAATGATTGGTTTGTTGATGGTATAGTGAACGATGTATTACAATATTTCACTTCCGATCAGAATTTCTGATTGCTCAAACGATTTTTCGCTAGAAATTGGACCGTTAGTGGCCAGCTTTACACTGTTTCTGAACAATCCTCTGAGCGGATCATTCAGAAACAGTGTTATCAGTCTGCCGACAGACTGTACACACACTCTACTATCGCTAGAACGCCCGCCCAGCGGGAGGGTCTGATGGACCCGTCATTCCTTATAGTAGTGTGTGTGTACGCACCTTTAGAAACAGAGGCTCAGCAGGACAACTAGGTAATCTGCATTGTTTAAAAGGAAATACAAACGACAGCTTTCATTGCATGTTTAATCTGTACATAATAAATGTCAGTAAGCTGAGATCTGTGGTGAAATCACCAGACGTACCCTCATGGTCTTCTGGGCTGGAGTGGCTGCGACTGGACACTTTCCTCAGGGTGAACTCGGGGGGATTCCTTCCTCGGGGGATGGTCCACCAGGTGAGGTTCTTCACCTAGGAAAGAGAGATTGTGAGAATAGGAGCTCTTTTATGTCATTACTCACTTCCACGCTGAATATATTGCCGTTGCAGAAAACAATCGAGTAGAGGTAGCCTTATGGTAGCCAATACACCAGACAATAATGGGCAGATCGACTGAGAGTCAGATCACTCTCTGATGGAATCTGATCAGAGAGAGCTCTATTGGCTGCCCATACACTGCAGGCAGATTCCCGATCAATGGCATGCTGAAATCGATCTGGCATTTGCCTTGTGACGTCACTTTCGACCGCCTCGCCGCCCAACGCTGTCCCCGTAATATGGTTCCCCCCGGTGCACCATACATTACCTGTCTGCATCTGCCGCTTGTCCATCGCGGCCTCTGGGTACCGCCCTTCATCCATACACGCGCCCCACGTGGTTGCTGGAGTAACATGGGCGCATGTGTTCTTCTGATGCCGGCGGCATTGCCGGGTCACCAGTTTGGACCGCCGCTGCCACCATAACATCGCTTATAGAGAGCATATAGCCTGCTGTCCTCACAGTGACTCATCAGATGGCTTCCGGTTGTATTTCATAGGCAGTGAAGCATTAGCCGGGAATTAATAACAGATTATGTTGTTTCAGGTGCTGAAGACTTGAGACGTGACTCAGTAAAGCCCGATCATTTGTGGGATCATGCGGAGAATAGGAAGGACCTTGTTTCCCAGCTCAGGTGACTCAGGAATTCTTGTCCTACACTAAGAGTCACATTCTACACTTACCTGCGAGCCTCGAGTCCTTTCCTGTCACTAGACCGGGCCACAGACCAATGATGGCTTCTAAGACACGCCTAGAATTAGACCAGACTGAAAACAAATGCCTCTGTGGCCAATAATGCAGGTATTTGTTGTTTAGTCGCTATTCAGTTGTGTCCATCTCTTTGTGACCTCACCTAGGCCTGATTTGTACTTTTTACCGCCCTAGGCCACTGTCACCAGCTGCCCCCCTTCAGTGTAGGTAGTGAGATGACCACTCCCCCCTTCCCTCCAGTATAGGTAGCCTGATGACTCCTCCCCCTTTCCCTCCAGTATAGGTAGCCAGATGACTCCTCCCCCCTTTCCCTCCAGTATAGGTAGCCAGATGACTCCCTTAATCTCTCCTCCACCCCCCCTTTCAGTAAAGGTAGCCAGCTCGCCTTCACACCGCAGCAGCCATCAGTGTCACTCATTGCTCAGCTCCTCTCCAGTGCAGAAGCTTCCTCTTCCCCTCTGTCTCCAATGCTGCTCAAGTCCATAGCCGCCGGCCACAATGCAAACGTGCACAGAGAGCAAGGTGGCTGCTGCACAGGCGGCTAGAGTACCGCAGTCAGCAGCTCGCCTGATCTCCCTGCATTGCAGCATTTGCAAGCTTGCAAATGCTACAACAGCTTAGCCTGCTGCTTTGGTGCCCTTGCTCCTGTCGTGCCCTAGGCCATGGCCTAGGCAGCCTTGGCCTAAATCTCAGAACGCCAGGCCCACCTATCCTCTACCGCCTCTCCAACCTTGTCCAAGCTGATGTTTGTTGCTTCCATGACCATCTCATTCTCTGCTGCCCCCTCCTCCTACTGCCCTGATCATTTCTAGCATCAGGGTCTTCTCCAATGAATCCCACCTTCTCATTATGGTCAATTCACTTTTTCTCATTATTCATCTTCTCTTTAAAGAGAATCTGTAACTGAAAAAAACCCGCTCTGGGGGGTACTCACCTCGGTAGGGGGAGCCTCAGGGTCCCAATGAGGCGTCCCACACACCTGTAGCTTCGGGGAATCCAGTGCTGGCTCCCCCGAAAGGCCCTCGACAAGGCTTGACACGAGGGCGCAGGCACGGGCAATATTTACCTCTCAGCAATCCTGTGCAGGCGCAGTAGCAGCTCTTCATCCAGGGTAAGGCGGAAATAGCTGAATCGGATCTGCTCTACTGCGCAGACACAAAGGACTCTCGCCTGCGCAGTAGAACGGATCGATCGTGTTCGGCTATTTCTGCCTTAACCTGAGTGAAGAGCCGCTATTACACCTGTGCAGGATCGAGGTAGGTAAATATTTATATCATCGCTATTCGGAGGGGCCCGGCACTGCAATGGAGGGGCAGAGGAGGACGGGAGAAGCCTCTGGATCCTAGCGAGGCAAGTACCCCCCAGGGGCCCATTTTTTTATACAGGTTTTCTTTAAATACTTTCCTAGTGGTTTTGGGTCACCCCGAGCTGCTTGGCTGGCATATCTATTATACAGCCACTGGAAGATTTGGGTGCAGGATAAAGATAAACATCTCACCCTGCTGCTGCACAAGTCCTGGCGGCGGTAATGACTATTCTCCCTCCAGGCCAGCATGGATAGTGGGGGAAACTAAGGCATAATTCGGCTTCCAGCTATTGCTGCCGGCCAAATTATAGTGTTTTTGTAGTAATTTGTGCTCCGTCTTTTGACAGTGCCCAAATTACTCCCGTTACGGCCTATGGGTGGCGCCGGCTGCGCCCAAATCTCCTGCGCTGTTTTTACAGCACTCCACGTGGCTATTCTGTTGTACTGGTCCAAGCCCTACCCCATAGAGCCATATCAATCCCTGTCATGCACTGAGGAGGACCAAAGGTCCGAAACAGTCTGTCTACATGTGGGGTGGATGTGACTCTGTGAAATTTAAAGTAGTTTAAAGTATTGTTCTGCTTTTATTGACAAAGTATGGAGATTTCACCGAGAAGAAAACTTTGGAGGAAAAGTGAATTGAATTAGGGTCAGAGTATTCTAGCTTCAGCATTCCTCCTTCATAGGAACAGTCCGGGCTCAGACACACTTTAAGCGCTTTTCTGAGCGCTTGTGACAGATTAGCGCTCTCTGAACGCTTTTTAAAAATCGGTCCCATTCACTTTCATTAAAATCACGGTAAAAATCGCATGAAAATCAACGTGATTTTTCGCGTACGCAATCACGCAATCGCTGCGATTTTTACGGTGATTTTGATAACAGTGAATGGGAGTGATTTTTAAGAAGCACTCAGAAAGCGCTAATCTATCACAAATCGCTCAGAAAAGCGCTTATAGTGTGGCTGAGACCTTAGGGTTAGTTTCTGGGCCTCCGAGCACCTCTCATGGGTATGCCTTTAAGACTCCGACCAGTACTGCAAAGTACTTATAGATACATACCTTTCTGTAGCTTTTGCTCTCCTCTTTCATTTGATGCCATTCTACACCAAATAGTTTTCATTCGATTTCAATTTAAAAATCGCGGCTGCCATCTTGGCTATGTTATAACTTCCGGGTCACCCCTGTCTTCTCTGTTAGAGAAGTGCATCACTGAATGAAGCAGGAAGAGGAAGTGACACGCATGGCCATTGCAAGAGGCTCCTCCAGAGGGGTCATAGCAAGACTTTGTTGGAAGTCGTCTGGCTTAAAGGCATGCCCATGAGAGGTGCTCAGAGTCCCTTAAAGAGAACCCGAGGTGGGATTTACTTATGCTAGTGGGGCACAGAGGCTGGTTGTGCACACTAACACCAGCCTCCGTTGCCCCATGGTGTGCCTCCAGGACCCCCCTGCGCGCCGCTATACCCCCCGCAGTGCTGGCGACACACACCGTGTCGCCAGCACAATGTTTACCTCTGCCTGTCAGCGCCACTCCCCCGCCTCCTCCATATCGGCGCTGCCCGCCCGCGCCACTTCCCTCCAATCAGCAGGAGGGAAGAGAGGCGGGCGGGTAGCGCCGATTTAAAGGTCTTCATCGTTCAGCCTTCCTTATGGTGCAACTCTCGCAACCATATAGAGTATTACTACTGGAAATCCATAGCTTGGACTATACTAACCTTCATCGACAAGATGCCATCTCTGCTATTTATTGCATTGTCCAAGCTGATCATTGCCTTCCTTCCAAGGAGAAAACGTCTTTCAATCTCATGGTGGCATTGTCTGTCTGCAGCAATCTCTTAGCTCAAGAGCACAAAGCTTGATACTGCCTCCATCTCTTCCCAACTATACACCACATTACTGGTCTTTTTTTTTAATCTCTGTGGGATGTTTGATTACTGGGAGTTCCAAAGCCAGTACAACATATACCTGGTCTCCCAGGATGCACTGGGAAAAGAATTCTGCATAGCAAATCAGCTCTCCCAGTGTGACATCACTGGGAGGGTCTGGCTGCATACCAATATACAGTAACATATAGATATTTACACTCACTTCCATAATTCCATCCTTTTTTGTTGTTTATACAGGCAATAAATGACGTTTGGAATGTACTGAATGCTGGGAGCTACATACAAGTGATTCAGGTTGAAGCCAATTTGACAACCTATCACACACCAATTCTTGGTAAAGTTGACCTGAGATTTCTAACACATCCAGTATCAAAAACAAAGAAAAAGGAACAAAAAGTTTGATTTCTCTGTACAACCTATCGTTTGCATCAAATTGCCATAAAATTGAACAGAAAATTGTAACGTGTGTGGCCAGTGTGATTTGGGCTGATTCACTGGGAGACCGAACTTGGAAAGTTTCACTTGTTGGTGGACTCACCTGCGAGGTAAGTGGCGGCTCCGTCAGGAGGCTGATCCCCACCACCACGCCAGCCGTCAGTGCGCAGAGGATGATGGCGAAGTGCAGGTAGTGAACGTCTTTCAGCACGGCCGGCCTCTCATCAGGGATGCCACAGCGAGGAATGGGGTACACAAACTCCATGATCATCCGAACTAGGCCCACCACCAGGCCGATCATCAGTCCCCAGAACGCCCCCTGTCAGGAGAGACACAGACATCCTATCAGAGCGTCATGTGACCAGCAGCATGGCCAGAGAACTAGGCCCACCACCAGGCCAACCATCATCCCCCAGAACGCCCCCTGTCAGGACAGACACAGACAGATCCCGTCAGAGGGTCATGTAACCAGAACCATGGTCAGAGAACCAGACCCACCACCAGGCCAACCATCAGCCCCCAGAACACCCCCTGTCAGGACAGACACAGACAGATCATGTCAGAGTGTCATGTGACCAGCACCATGGTCAGAGAACCAGGCCCACCACCAGGCCAACCATCAGCCCCCAGATCGACCCCTGTCAGGACAGACACAGACAGATCCCGTCAGAGGGTCATGTGACCAGCACCATGGTCAGAGAACCACGCCCACCACCAGGCCGACCATCAGCCCCCAGATCGCCCCCTGTCAGGACAGACACAGACAGATCACGTCAGAGGGTCATGTGATCAGAGAACCAGGCCCACCACCAGGCCGCCCATCAGCCCCCAGAACGCTCCACCATCAGGACAGACACAGACAGATCATGTGTGACCAGCACCATGGCCAGAGAAGCAGGCCCACCACCAGCCCCCAGAACACCCCTGTCAGGAGAGACACAGACAGATTACGTCAGAGGGTCATGTGAATAGAGAACCACGCCCACCATCATGCCGACCATCAGCCCTCAGAACGCCCCCTGTCAGGACAGACACAGACAGATTACGTCAGAGGGTCATGTGATTAGAGAACCACTCCCACCACCAGGCCGACCATCAGCCCCCAGAACGCCCCCTGTCAGGATAGACACAGACAGATTACATTAGAGGGTCATGTGATAAGAGAACCACGCCCACCACCAGGCTGACCATCAGCCCCCAGAACGCCCCCTGTCAGGACAGACAGACAGATTACATCAGAGAGTCATGTGATTAGAGAACCACGCCCACCACCAGCCCCCAGAACGCCACCTGTCAGGACAGACACAGACAGATCACGTCAGAGGGTCATGTGAATAGAGAACCATGCCCACCACCAGGCCGACCATCAGCCCCCAGAACGCCCCCTGTCAGGACAGACACAGACAGATTATGTCAGAGGGTCATGTGATTAGAGAACCATGCCCACCACTAGGCCGACCATCAGCCCCCAGAACGCCCCCTGTCAGGACAGACACAGACAGATCACGTCAGAGGGTCATGTGACCAGCACCATGGCCAGAGAACCAGGCATGCGCGTGCCTTTGAGAAGCAACACTCAAGTTGTGCACATCATGGGAGTTGCTCTATTTGCACATGGTGATAGCGCCCTACATTACTTGCACAAGTCCTGGTAAAGTCGCTATGAGCTGTATTTGTATGGCAGTTTTACCAGGAATTAGTAAATAAGCGATTGATCGCATTTTCAGCAACACACAGTGATGAGATCCACGAGGATGCCAGGAATGTGCAGACTACCATGCCAGATGTTTCACCACAGAACTGCAACGCATGGTTTACGACAAAACTACATGAACACACTGCGATTTCCATTCATTATAATTCATGGAAATCGCCCCCCCCCCCCCCCCCCCCGCCAAACCTCCACAGGTTCTCTTTAAAGAGACACTGAAGCAAAAAAAAATATGATATATAGGGAATTGGTTGTGTACTATGAATAATTACTAGAAGATTAGCAGCAAAGAAAATATTCTCATATTTTTATTTTCAGGTATATAGTGTTTTTTCTAACATTGCATCATTCTATAATATGTGCAGATTACACAACACTCAGCATTCAAAATGATTCTTTCAGAGCAGTCTGTGACCTAATGACCTTCCTCTGGCAGAGGAAAAGTAAATAGTCCAGGAACAGTTGAGATAATAAAAGTCAGAAAGCAGCCCTCTCCACGACTTTGAAAGTCGTAGAGTTTAATGGCTTTTTTGCATAGAGATAACAACTGGAGTTTCTTAACTCTTCCTGTACTGGAAACAATTAGACTGATGTATCTGATCTTAATGTTTTATTTCTTAGCTGTACTACACATACAAATCATAATATCATCATTTTTTTTTTCGCTTCAGTGTCTCTTTAAGCCTTTGGCAAGCCAGAAAATACTCAATGTGATTTTGATAGTACTTATTCATCCTTTAAAAAAAAAAAAAATTTGCACTTTATCAATTACAAAGTGCTGAAAAGTTATATAAAAGAAAAGATGAAAATGTATCTCCCAGAAGTAAACTCACTAGAAAAAAATAATTGCACGTATCTCCTAAATTCTCTAAAAAATAATTTCAGCACTTTGTAAATGAAAAAAGTACCACAAAGCAGGTGTAAAAGTACTGCCAAAATTATTCTGACAATTTTCTTGCTTGCTGGTGGCTGAAAAGCTATTTTAGTGGCACAGCTGAAGTGAAAAGGAAATGGAGCAGGGTACTAGTTGCCTGGCTGTCCTGCTAATCATTTGTCTCTAATGCTTTTAGCCATAGCCCCTGAACAAGCATGCAGCAGAACAGGTGTTTCTGGCATTATTGTCAGATCTGACAAGATTAGCTGCATGCTTGTTTCTGGTGTTATTCAGACACTACTGCAGCCAAAGAGATCAGCAGGGCAGCCAGGCAACTGGTATTGCTTAACAGGAAATAAATATGGCAGCTTATATAAATGCTTTTGTTGTATTTATCTCAGGTTCCCTTTAAGGATGACACAGCAGAGGTGAGCACCTGAGCTATGAGGAGGGAGGCTGTCCGCTCAGCTCTCTGTATAATATAACAATGGAGGACGTGGGACAGGCAGAGCACAGCTGAATGTAACTTTCCTGTTACTGAACACGCCAATCCCATTTATTGTCTGCGGTGACCTTATTACTGGGAGCAGACACAATACTCGTGTCTGATGAGTGACGGGTGTTCCCAGGTCAGCGGGTGTTATTGTGCACAGAGGACACGCCACGCCAATAACATAATATTACTGTACATTCTGGGAGAGTCCAGCGTGGCCTCAGGCCAATCACCGGCCACGTTCCCAGGTCAGCGTGTGTTATTGTGCGCAGAGGACACGCCACGCCAATAACATAATATTACTGTACATTCTGGGACAGCCCAGCGTGGCCACAGGCCAATCACCAGCCACGTTCCCGGGTCAGCGTGTGTTATTGTGCGCAGAGGACACGCCACGCCAATAACATAATATTACTGTACATTCTGGGAGAGCCCAGCGTGGCCACAGGCCAATCACCGGCCACGTTCCCGGGTCAGCGTGTGTTACTGTGCGCAGAGGACAAGCCACGCCAATAACATAATATTACTGTACATTCTGGGAGAGCCCAGCGTGGCCACAAGCCAATCACCGCCCACGTTCCCGGGTCAGCGTGTGTTATTGTGCGCACAGGACACGCCACGCCAATAACATAATATTACTGTACATTCTGGGAGAGTCCAGCGTGGCCACAAGCCAACCACCGGCCACGTTCCCGGGTCAGCGTGTGTTACTGTGCACACAGGACACGCCACGCTAATAACATAATATTACTGTACATTCTGGGAGAGTCCAGCGTGGCCACAAGCCAACCACCGGCCACGTTCCCGGGTCAGCGTGTGTTATTGTGCTCATACAGGACACGCCACGCCAATAACATAATATTACTGTACATTCTGGGAGAGTCCAGCGTGGCCACAGGCCAATCACCAGCCACGTTCCCGGGTCAGCGGGTGTTATTGTGCGCACAGGACACGCCACGCCAATAACATAATATTACTGTACATCCTGGGAGAGTCCAGCGTGGCCACAAGCCAACCACCGGCCACGTTCCCGGGTCAGCGGGTGTTATTGTGCGCACAGGACAAGCCACGCCAATAACCTAATATTACTGTACATTCTGGGAGAGTCCAGCGTGGCCACAAGCCAATCACCGGCCACGTTCCTGGGTCAGTGGGTGTTATTGTGCGCAGAGGACACGCCACGCCAATAATATAATATTACTGTACATCCTGGGAGAGTCCAGCGTGGCCACAGGCCAATCACCGGCCACGTTCCCAGGTCAGCATGTGTTACTGTGCGCAGAGGACACGCCACGCCAATAACATAGTATTACTGTACATTCTGGGAGAGCCCAGCGTGGCCACAGGCCAATCACCGGCCACGTTCCCAGGTCAGCGTGTGTTGTTGTGCGCAGAGGACAAGCCACGCCAATAACATAATATTACTGTACATTCTGGGAGAGCCCAGCGTGGCCACAAGCCAATCACCAGCCACGTTCCCGGGTCAGCGTGTGTTATTGTGCGCACACAGGACACGCCACGCCAATAACATAATATTACTGTACATCCTGGGAGAGTCCAGCGTGGCCACAAGCCAATCACCGGCCACGTTCCCGGGTCAGCGTGTGTTGTTGTGCGCACACAGGACACGCCACGCCAATAACATAATATTCCTGTACATTCTGGGAGAGTCCAGCGTGGCCACAGGCCAATCACCGGCCACGTTCCCGGGTCAGCGGGTGTTATTGTGCGCAGAGGACAAGCCACGCCAATAATATAATATTACTGCACATCCTGGGAAAGTCCAGCGTGGCCACAGCCCAATCACCGGCCACGTTCCCAGGTCAGCATGTGTTATTGTGCGCAGAGGACATGCCACGCCAATAACATAATATTACTGTACATTCTGGGAGAGCCCAGCGTGGCCATAGGCCAATCACCGGCCACGTTCCCGGGTCAGCGTGTGTTATTGTGCGCAGAGGACAAGCCACCCCAATAACATAATATTACTGTACATTCTGGGAGAGCCCAGCGTGGCCTCAGGCCAATCACCGGCCACGTTCCCGGGTCAGCATGTGTTATTGTACGCACAGGACAAGCCACGCCAATAACATAATATTACTGTACATTCTGGGAGAGTCCAGCGTGGCCACAAGCCAATCACCGGCCACGTTCCCGGGTCAGCGTGTGTTATTGTGCACACAGGACACGCCACGCCAATAACATAATATTACTGTACATCCTGGGAGAGTCCAGCGTGGCCACAAGCCAATCACCGGCCACGTTCCCGGGTCAGCGGGTGTTATTGTGCGCAGAGGACAAGCCACGCCAATAATATAATATTACTGTACATCCTGGGAGAGTCCAGCGTGGCCACAGCCCAATCACCGGCCACGTTCCCAGGTCAGCATGTGTTACTGTGCGCAGAGGACAAGCCACCCCAATAACATAATATTACTGTACATTCTGGGAGAGTCCAGCGTGGCCTCAGGCCAATCACCGGCCACGTTCCCATGTCAGCGTGTGTTATTGTGCACACAGGACAAGCCACGCCAATAACATAATATTACTGTACATTCTGGGACAGCCCAGCGTGGCCTCAGGCCAATCACCGGCCACGTTCCCGGGTCAGCATGTGTTATTGTACGCACAGGACAAGCCACGCCAATAACATAATATTACTGTACATTCTGGGAGAGTCCAGCGTGGCCACAAGCCAATCACCGGCCACGTTCCCGGGTCAGCGTGTGTTACTGTGCGCAGAGGACAAGCCACGCCAATAATATAATATTACTGTACATTCTGGGAGAGCCCAGCGTGGCCACAGGCCAATAACCAGCCACGTTCCCGGGTCAGCGGGTGTTATTGTGCGCACAGGACACGCCACGCCAATTACATAATATTACTGTACATTCTGGGAGAGTCCAGTGTGGCCACAGGCCAATCACCGGCCACGTTCCCGGGTCAGCGTGTGTTATTGTGCTCATACAGGACATGCCACGCCAATAACATAATATTACTGTACATTCTGGGAGAGTCCAGCGTGACCACAAGCCAATCACCAGCCACGTTCCCGGGTCAGCGTGTGTTATTGTGCGCAGAGGACATGCCACGCCAATAACATAATATTACTGTACATTCTGGGAGAGCCCAGCGTGGCCACAAGCCAATCACCAGCCACGTTCCCGGGTCAGCGTGTGTTATTGTGCGCAGAGGACATGCCACGCCAATAACATAATATTACTGTACATTCTGGGAGAGTCCAGCGTGGCCACAAGCCAATCACCGGCCACGTTCCCAGGTCAGTGTGTGTTATTGTGCGCACAGGACACGCCACGCCAATAACATAATATTACTGTACATCCTGGGAGAGTCCAGCGTGGCCACAGGCCAATCACCAGCCACGTTCCCGGGTCAGCGGGTGTTATTGTGCGCACAGGACACGCCACGCCAATAACATAATATTACTGTACATCCTGGGAGAGTCCAGCGTGGCCACAAGCCAACCACCGGCCACGTTCCCGGGTCAGCGTGTGTTATTGTGCGCACAGGACAAGCCACGCCAATAACCTAATATTACTGTACATTCTGGGAGAGTCCAGCGTGGCCACAAGCCAATCACCGGCCACGTTCCTGGGTCAGTGGGTGTTATTGTGCGCAGAGGACACGCCACGCCAATAATATAATATTACTGTACATCCTGGGAGAGTCCAGCGTGGCCACAGGCCAATCACCGGCCACGTTCCCGGGTCAGCCTGTGTTATTGTGCTCATACAGGACACGCCACCCCAATAACATAATATTACTGTACATCCTGGGAGAGTCCAGCGTGGCCACAAGCCAATCACCGGCCACGTTCCCGGGTCAGCGTGTGTTATTGTGCGCAGAGGACACGCCACGCCAATAACATAATATTACTGTACATTCTGGGAGAGTCCAGCGTGGCCACAGGCCAATCACCGGCCACGTTCCCGGGTCAGTGTGTGTTATTGTGCGCACAGGACATGCCACGCCAATAACATAATATTACTGTGCATCCTGGGAGAGCCCAGCGTGGCCACAAGCCAATCACCGGCCACGTTCCCAGGTCAGCATGTGTTATTGTGCACACAGGACACGCCACGCCAATAACATAATATTACTGTACATTCTAGGAGAGTTCAGCGTGGCCACAAGCCAATCACCAGCCACGTTCCCGGGTCAGTGTGTGTTACTGTGCTCATACAGGACATGCCACGCCAATAACATAATATTACTGTACATTCTGGGAGAGTCCAGTGTGGCCACAGGCCAATCACCGGCCACGTTCCCAGGTCAGCGTGTGTTGTTGTGCGCAGAGGACAAGCCACGCCAATAACATAATATTACTGTACATCCTGGGAGAGTCCAGCATGGCCACAGGCCAATCACCGGCCACGTTCCCAGGTCAGCATGTGTTACTGTGCGCAGAGGACACGCCACGCCAATAACATAGTATTACTGTACATTCTGGGAGAGTCCAGCGTGGCCACAAGCCAATCACCGGCCACGTTCCCGGGTCAGCGTGTGTTACTCTGCGCAGAGGACACGCCATGCCAATAACATAATATTACTGTACATTCTGGGAGAGCCCAGGCGTGGCCACAAGCCAATCACCGGCCACGTTCCCGGGTCAGCGGGTGTTATTGTGCGCAGAGGACACGCCACGCCAATAACATAATATTACTGTACATTCTGGGAGAGCCCAGGCGTGGCCACAAGCCAATCACCGGCCACGTTCCCGGGTCAGCATGTGTTATTGTACGCACAGGACATGCCACGCCAATAACATAATATTACTGTACATTCTGGGAGAGTCCAGCGTGGCCACAAGCCAATCACCGGCCACGTTCCTGGGTCAGCGTGTGTTATTGTGCACACAGGACAAGCCACGCCAATAACATAATATTACTGTACATCCTGGGAGAGTCCAGCGTGGCCACAAGCCAATCACCGGCCACGTTCCCGGGTCAGCCTGTGTTATTGTGCTCACAGGACAAGCCACGCCAATAACATAATATTACTGTACATTCTGGGAGGGTCCAGCGTGGCCACAGGCCAATCACCGGCCACGTTCCCTGGTCAGCGTGTGTTATTGTGCTCATACAGGACACGCCACGCCAATAACATAATATTACTGTACATTCTGGGAGAGCCCAGCGTGACCACAAGCCAATCACCAGCCACGTTCCCGGGTCAGCGTGTGTTACTGTGCGCAGAGGAAGAGCCACGCCAATAATATAATATTACTGTACATTCTGGGAGAGCCCAGCGTGGCCACAGGCCAATAACCAGCCACGTTCCCGGGTCAGCGGGTGTTATTGTGCGCACAGGACACGCCACGCCAATTACATAATATTACTGTACATTCTGGGAGAGTCCAGTGTGGCCACAGGCCAATCACCGGCCACGTTCCCGGGTCAGCGTGTGTTATTGTGCGCAGAGGACACGCCACGCCAATAACATAATATTACTGTACATTCTGGGAGAGCCCAGCGTGACCACAAGCCAATCACCAGCCACGTTCCTGGGTCAGCGTGTGTTATTGTGCGCACAGGACATGCCACGCCAATAACATAATATTACTGTACATTCTGGGAGAGTTCAGCGTGGCCACTGGCCAATCACCAGCCACGTTCCCGGGTCAGCGTGTGTTATTGTGCTCACAGGACATGCCACGCCAATAACATAATATTACTGTACATTCTGGGAGAGTCCAGCGTGGCCACAAGCCAATCACCGGCCACGCTCCCGGGTCAGCGGGTGTTATTGTGCACACAGGACACGCCACGCCAATAACATAATATTACTGTACATTCTGGGAGAGTCCAGCGTGGCCACAGGCCAATCACCGGCCACGTTCCCAGGTCAGCGTGTGGTATTGTGCGCACAGGACAAGCCACCCCAATAACATAATATTACTGTGCATTCTGGGAGAGCCCAGCGTGGCCACAAGCCAATCACCGGCCACGTTCCCAGGTCAGCGGGTGTTATTGTGCGCACAGGACAAGCCACGCCAATAACATAATATTACTGTACATTCTGGGAGAGCCCAGCGTGGCCACAAGCCAATCACCGGCCACGCTCCCGGGTCAGCGTGTGTTATTGTGCTCACAGGACAAGCCACGCCAATAACATAATATTACTGTACATTCTGGGAGAGCCCAGCGTGGCCACAGGCCAATCACCGGCCACGTTCCCAGGTCAGCGTGTGTTATTGTGCTCATACAGGACACGCCACGCCAATAACATAATATTACTGTACATTCTGGGAGAGTCCAGCGTGGTCACAAGCCAATCACCAGTCACGTTCCCGGGTCAGCGTGTGTTATTGTGCGCACAGGACATGCCACGCCAATAACATAATATTACTGTACATTCTGGGAGAGTCTAGCGTGGCCACAGGCCAATCACCGGCCACGTTCCCGGGTCAGCGTGTGTTATTGTGCTCATACAGGACACGCCACGCCAATAACATAATATTACTGTACATTCTGGGAGGGTCCAGCGTGGCCACAAGCCAATCACCGGCCACGTTCCCGGGTCAGCGGGTGTTATTGTGCGCAGAGGACATGCTACGCCAATAACAAAATATTACTGTACATTCTGGGAGAGCCCAGCGTGGCCACAAGCCAACCACCGGCCACGTTCCCAGGTCAGCGTGTGTTATTGTGCGCAGAGGACAAGCCACGCCAATAACCTAATATTACTGTACATTCTGGGAGAGTCCAGCGTGGCCACAAGCCAACCACCGGCCACGTTCCCGGGTCAGCGTGTGTTACTGTGCACACAGGACACGCCACGCCAATAACATAATATTACTGTACATTCTGGGAGAGCCCAGCGTGGCCACAAGCCAATCACCGGCCACGTTCCCAGGTCAGCGTGTGTTGTTGTGCGCACAGGACACGCCACGCCAATAACATAGTATTACTGTACATTCTGGGAGAGCCCAGCGTGGCCACAAGCCAACCACCGGCCACGTTCCCAGGTCAGCGTGTGTTATTGTGCGCAGAGGACAAGCCACGCCAATAACATAATATTACTGTACATTCTGGGAGAGTCCAGCGTGGCCACAAGCCAATCACCAGCCACGTTCCCGGGTCAGCATGTGTTATTGTGCGCAGAGGACATGCCACGCCAATAACATAATATTACTGTACATTCTGGGAGAGCCCAGCGCGGCCACAAGCCAACCACCGGCCACGTTCCCGGGTCAGCGTGTGTTATTGTGCGTACAGGACCTGCCACGCCACGCCAATAACATAATATTACTGTACATTCTGGGAGAGTCCAGCGTGGCCACAGGCCTATCACCAGCCACGTTCCCAGGTCAGCGTGTGTTATTGTGCTCATACAGGACATGCCACGCCAATAACATAATATTACTGTACATTCTGGGAGAGTCCAGCGTGGCCACAAGCCAATCACCAGCCACGTTTCCGGGTCAGCGTGTGTTATTGTGCTCACAGGACACGCCACGCCAATAACATAATATTACTGTACATTCTGGGAGAGTCCAGCGTGGCCACAGGCCAATCACCGGCCACGTTCCCAGGTCAGCGGGTGTTATTGTGCACACAGGACAAGCCACGCCAATAGCATAATATTACTGTACATCCTGGGAGAGCCCAGCGTGGCCACAGGCCAATCACCGGCCACGTTCCCGGGTCAGGGTGTGTTATTGTGCGCAGAGGACACGCCACGCCAATAACATAATATTACTGTACATTCTGGGAGAGTCCAGTGTGGCCACAAGCCAATCACCGGCCACGTTCCCGGGTCAGCGTGTGTTATTGTGCACATACAGGACATGCCACGCCAATAACATAATATTACTGTACATTCTGGGAGAGCCCAGCGTGGCCACAAGCCAATCACCGGCCACGTTCCCGGGTCAGCAGGTGTTATTGTGCACATACAGGACATGCCACGCCAATAACATAATATTACTGTACATTCTGGGAGAGCCCAGCGTGGCCACAGGCCAATCACCGGCCACGTTCCCGGGTCAGCGTGTGTTATTGTCCGCACAGGACAAGCCACGCCAATAACATAATATTACTGTACATTCTGGGAGAGTCCAGCGTGGCCACAAGCCAATCACCGGCCACGTTTCCGGGTCAGCGTGTGTTATTGTCTGCACAGGACACGCCACGCCAATAACATAATATTACTGTACATTCTGGGAGAGTCCAGCGTGGCCACAGGCCATTCACCGGCCACGTTCCCAGGTCAGCGTGTGTTATTGTGCACACAGACAGGTGAGTCCCTACGCTGCAAGGACAGGTGAGTCACTACGCTGCCGGGACAGGTTAGTCGCTACGCTGCCGGGACAGGTTAGTCGCTACGCTGCCGGGACAGGTGAGTCGCTACGCTGCAAGGACAGGTGAGTCCCTACACTGCAAGGACAGGTGAGTCCCTACACTGCAAGGACAGATGAGTCACTATGCTGCAAGAACAGGTGGGTCCCTACGCTGCAAGGACAGATGAGTCGCTATGCTGCAAGGACAGGTGAGTCGCTATGCTGCCGGGACAGGTGAGTCGCTACGCTGCCGGGACAGGTAAGTCACCAAGCTGCCAGGACAGGAGAGTCACTACACTGCTGGGACAGGTGAGTTGCTACGCTGTCGGGACAGGTAAGTCGCTAAGCTGCCAGGACAGGAGAGTCACTACACTGCTGGGACAGGTGAGTCGCTACGCTGCCGGGAAAGGTGAGTCACTACTATGCCGGGACAGGTGAGTTGTTATGCTGCCGGGACAGGTGAGTCGCTACGCTGTCGGGACAGGTGAGTTGTTATGCTGCCGGGACAGGTGAGTCGCTACGCTGCCGGGACAGGTGAGTCGCTACGCTGTCGGGACAGGTGAGTCGCCAAGCTGCCAGGACAGGAGAGTCACTACACTGCTGGGACAGGTGAGTCGCTACGCTGCCGGGACAGGTGAGTCGCTACGCTGTCGGGACAGGTGAGTCGCCAAGCTGCCAGGACAGGAGAGTCACTACACTGCTGGGACAGGTGAGTCGCTACACTGCTGGGAAAGGTGTGTCACTACTATGCCGGGACAGGTGAGTCGTTATGCTGCCGGGACAGGTGAGTCGCTACGCTGCCAGGACAGGTGGGTCGCTACGCTGCCGGGACAGGTGAGTCGCTACGCTGTCGGGACAGGTGAGTCGCTACACTGCTGGGACAGGTGAGTCGCTACGCTGCTGGGACAGGTGAGTCGCTACACTGCCGGGACAGGTGAGTCGCTACACTGCCGGGACAGGTGAGTTGTTATGCTGCTGGGACAGGTGAGTCACTACACTGTCGGGACAGGTGAGTCGCTACACTGTCGGGACAGGTGAGTCGCCACACTGCCAGGACAGGTGGGTCGCTACTATGCCGGGACAGGTGAGTCACTGCTCTGCCGAAAACTTTGCAGGCGCCCCACAAAGCAAAATAAAGTTGTGGGAGACTTGGGGGGTCTGGCAGCTAGCTGGGGGGCCTTGGGGGTTGGTGAGGGAATTTGCCAGAAACAAAGGGGCTAACAATGCCGCTGTAGCGGGGGGGGGGGGGTCTGTTGAGGGGCCCCAAGGTTCATTTTCCTTTTGGGGCCCCATTGTAACTAGAACTGGCCCTGGGGCCACTCCCTAGTAGTTACACCTCTAGGCCAAATGCCCTCAGAGTCGACTGAATCCAAAGACAAAAGCTTCCCGGATTGGACTGGCATCGTCTCATGACCGCATCTTCCAATCGGAAACAACCCAACCAGCCTGAAGCCCTTCAAGTCTTACCTGCTCATTGGCTCGCTTCCAGAACACCGCCAAGACGAAGACCGCCGTGACCGGAGGGGCCAGGTAGCTGGTGACGGACTGGATGTAGACATAGAGCTGGCCACTGTTGGCGTTCTGTAGGATGGGGATCCACACCACACTCACGATCACCAGGACCACCGTCACGATTCTGCGGAGAGAGGGGACATCTTAGTATAACTGGAATAAAAAGCTGTCCCTCGAGTCTTACTTCACGGAACCCCAGTGGCTCCAGTCCAACAGGGGCCAAAACAAACCAGAGTCCATGCAACGTGAAGTCATGACTATCAGAGCCCAGTGGCTCCAGTCCATCAGGGGCCAAAACAAACCAGAGTCCATGCAACGTGAAGTCATGACTATCAGAGCCCAGCAGCTCCGGTCCAACAGGGGCCAAAACAAACCAGAGTCCATGCAATGGGAAGTCATGACTATCAGAGCCCAGTGGCTCCAGTCCATCAGGGGCCAAAACAAACCAGAGTTCACACACGACGTGAAGCCATGACTATCAGAGCCCAGTAGCTCCAGTCCAACAGGGGCCAAAACAAACCAGAGTCCATGCAATGTGAAGTCATGACTATCACAGCCCAGCGGCTCCAGTCCATCAGGGGCCAAAACAAACCAGAGTCCATGCAACGTGAAGTCATGACTATCAGAGCCCAGCAGCTCCGGTCCAACAGGGGCCAAAACAAACCAGAGTCCATGCAATGGGAAGTCATGACTATCAGAGCCCAGTGGCTCCAGTCCATCAGGGGCCAAAACAAACCAGAGTTCACACACGACGTGAAGCCATGACTATCAGAGCCCAGTAGCTCCAGTCCAACAGGGGCCAAAACAAACCAGAGTCCATGCAATGTGAAGTCATGACTATCACAGCCCAGCGGCTCCAGTCCATCAGGGGCCAAAACAAACCAGAGTCCATGCAATGGGAAGTCATGACTATCAGAGCCCAGTGGCGTTGAGATCACCATAGCAGCCATAGCGCCTGCTATGGGGCCTGTACCAAGGGGGGCCCAGTGGCAATGGCCGGTGGTGATAATAGGTCTGCAGTGGGTGCCCTGAGGGGCAAAGTAATGTGAGTGGGGAGTAAGTTATCTATACTGGGGGTTGCCCACTGGAGCAGACCGGATCGGGCTTAGGAAGCAACAAGTGCGGGGTAATATATACTTGCGGTAGTAACAAACATGGGTAAAGGACATTTGAAGTGAGAGGAATATGGAGGCTGCCATAGGTATCTCGTTTCAAACAAAGCACATTGCATGGCTGTCCTGCAGATGCTTCTAATACTTTTAGCCATAGCCCCTGAACAAGCATGCAGCATATCAGGTGCTCTGACAAGTATGGCTGCATTCGCCACATGCTTGTTTCAGGTGTGTGTTTCAGACACTAGTGCAACCAAAGAGATCAACAGGGCTGCCAGGCAACTGGTATTGTTTAACAGGAAATACATATGGCAGCCTCCATATCCCTCTCACTTCAGGTGTCCTTTAACCAAGGTAGGTTCACTTTAAATTGTTCTTTACATTGTCCCAATGTTTAGTTTTTGCTTGAATCTTGTTTGTGTTTTAGATATTGATGATGTCATTTTTAGATATAATTGTAATCTGAGTACAGAGGGCAGAGCAAGGAGGCTTATAGCTGTAAGCAGAGATACCAGCTCTGCCAGTGCTGCTCCAGCAATCGGGCAAAGGATTCCCAGATCTAGGGGCTCCATGTCTCACCCCCCCCCCCCCCCCAGTCTGATCCTCACACCTCCACAAGCACGGCCCTAGCAGAGACCCCATTCCCCGATACGAGCCCGGACACCTCCAGACACAGTCTGCCATTATACTTTGTTTGTAATTAATCCCAGCCAAGGACGCAGAGCCCATGTAGAACAATCATCAAGGCTTGGCAGCAAACGCGATGCCACAGAACAAGCCCAATCAAACAAACATGCTGTAATCAGCCGAACTGCCGCTTCGCGCTGCTTTCAATGGGAAAAGTCAACAAATAAGCTGTTACTGTAACAAAATCCAGGCTTCCTGGGCGGGGCTATCTGACTGAACCCGATGCCAAGGCCCTGACTGCCATGCCAATCACCCCGCCCACTGGGTCATTCCGATTCCCCACTCCTAATAAGAAGATTCAAAGACAGCCAATCACAGTGGGGCTCATGCGAGAATGCAAATATACACCATTAAAGTGAACCGAGCACCTTTTTTATCATTCAGGACATTTTTATAGCACATGAAAAATGCATGCCGACAATCTGTTTCATTATTAAAATAAACTTTCATTTTACCTTGTATTTTACATTCAAAGTAGATTAATTACCCTGTTTCAGCAGGGCTGCCCGGCCGTCCCCGGCCCGCAGAGCTTTCAGGTCCCTAATTGTTTTATTGGGCTAATTACCAAGAGGTAAACAATGCTATTAGACAACAAAGGGGGTTAGTAATTAGGACTGTTTCTTCAAAGACTGAGTTTGTGTCAATGTGTCAAGATAGCATCTCTGACTTCTGTAAATAAGGAATGTGAGAAGAGGAGGGGGGAACATGGCAACTTCTATGCCAGGAGAGATTCCATTGAAAGAGAATGTGCTCAGTTCCCTTTAAAGGGGAACTGAAGTGAGAGGTATACGGTAAAGCTTTATGGAGATGAAGATTTCATCTTTCAGCCCGACCTGGCACCTGCTCACAGTGCCAAAACCACTGGTAAATGGTTTTCTGACCATGGTATTACTGTGCTCAATTGGCCTGCCAACTCTCCTGACCTGAACCCCATAGAGAATCTGTGGATATTGTGAAGAGAAGGTTGAGAGACGCAAGACCCAACACTCTGGATGAGCTTAAGGCCGCTATGGAAGCATCCTGGGCCTCCATAACACCTGAGCAGTGCCACAGGCTGATTGCCTCCATGCCACGCCACATTGAAGCAGTCATTTCTGCAAAAGGATTCCCGACCAAGTATTGAGTGCATAACTGAACATAATTATTTGAAGGTTGACTTTTATTGTTTTAAAAACACTTTTCTTTTATTGGTCGGATGAAATATGCTAATTTTTTGAGATAGGAATTTTGGGTTTTCATGAGCTGTATGCCAAAATCATCAATATTAAAACAATAAAAGGCTTGAACTACTTCAGTTGTAGTGTAATGAATCTAAAATATATGAAAGTCTAATGTTTATCAGTACATTACAGAAAATAATGAACTTTATCACAATATGCTAATTTTTTGAGAAGATCGTATACTTATACGCTGTGAATGTTGTTTGAGTCTAGTGCTGTGTGGGTCTGAGATTTAATTTAAAGAAGAGAAACCGTGACCAAGAATTGAACTTTATCCCAATCAGTAGCTGATATCCCCTTTTACATGAGAAATCTATTCCCTTTTCACAAACGGATCATCAGGGGGCGCTGTATGGCTGATATTGTAGTGAAACCCCTCCCACAGTGTGATGTCAGGACCATGGTGCTGACATCACATTGTGGGATTCTTGTTGCATTGTGGGAATTAACAGCTGTTTCCAACTGCCAAAAAAAGCAGACAGCATCTCCTTCCACTGACATCGCCTGCCAGCAGTAAAAATGCCACCATGTGATAGATGTCAGAATGTAAATCAGGGAGAGGAAAGATTTTACAATGGGCAAACACTGACTAATTCATTTATACATAATTATTGTAAAGTTGAAGCACTTTTGTTGGTTACGATATTTTCACTGGAGTTCCTCTTTAATGTTTTTACTCTGCCGTAAATAAAGTGTGCTGATTGTTACATTTGGAGTATTTTTATGCACTGACACTTTGGAGATTTGACCACCTAAGGGGAGGAGCCTTGTGGAACGCCATCCCTGGTGCAGATCCTGGCATGATTTTGGAATAAATGATGCGCTCGTGACCTCATAAATAATCTGGGTCACGATTGTCTTTGATTAGAGCTGATGTTTGCTTGTGGTGACGGACACATTGTGTAACCCAGAAACACACAGGAGGACTGGCCTGAAGTCTGTTGTTGCTTTACACTGCTCTGGACTGCTGGTTGGGAAGGGATTATCCGAGGCTGTATTTTAATATATTGTTGTTTTCATAGCACCAGTTTCACCTCCGTTTTTATTCCACAGTAGAAAACATACCCGATCACCTTTTCTGTCTTAAATTCGCAAAAAAAGAAAAGAGCAGAAGTGATGTTATTTTTGGCATCACAGTGAAACAGTAAAGATGGAAACCAGCAGGAATACTATTTCCTTATTTTCCATATCACATTTCTCCTAAATCTGACAGTGAGCGCCAACAACTAGATAGGTCATTTCTTATTGGATGAAAAAAAAAAAAAAACATTCACTTGATATGGCGTTTCATCCCACTTTAAAGAGAAACCGTGACCAAGAATTGAACTTCATCCCAATCAGTAGCTGATATCAGTAGCTGATACCCCCTTTTACATGAGAAATCTATTTCTTTTCACAAATGGATCATCAGGGGGCGCTGTATGGCTGATGTTGTGGTGAAACCCCTCCCACAGGAAACTGTGAGGACCATGGTCCTGGCAGTTTCCTGTCTGTGAACCTCATTGCATTGTGGGAAATAACAGCTCTTTACAACTGCAAGCAGCATCTCCTTCCACTGATATCACCTGCCAGCAGTAAAAATGTCACTGTGATAAATGTCAGAATGTAAATCGGGGAGAGGAAAGATTTTACAATGGGCAAACACTGACTAAATCATTTATACATAATCATTGTAAAACTGAAGCACTTTTTTATTACATTATTATCACTGGAGTTCCTCTTTAAAATGGCCTTGAACAGGACAGAAGGAAAACAAAGAGAAATTCACCCTATATGTATTTAGATACTTTAGCCTGTCTAATTCCCCCTTATTTGTGACTAATCACTATTGTAATTTGATACCTCAGCTGTGTCAGCTGGCTGCCTCAGCAGAGCAGCTAATTTGTGAATACAGGATGTTAACCCTATGTCTGTTTCCATGAAAGTAGGAAGTAGACACACGGCATATCTATTGCAGGATTTCAATCAGCTGTAACAAAGAAATGTTATTTTCTTTAAAGGTTATTATGCTCTTGCTTGTCTTTTAGAGCAGAGAAGAAATTCTGAATTTAAGGTGTGTTTTAATGTGCTGGTAATGATAGTTAGCAGACATTAATGTTTCTGACTAACGATAGTTAAATAAAAATGGGTAAATGACAAGCTGTCCAGAGGCTTTTTGCTGTTTTTGCCTCAGCACGGTAGAAGTTTAATAATGCGGCCGTGGTGCTGTCAGGACGCAGTGGTGATGTCACTCGCCGCCAGGTCAGCCCGGTTCTGTCTACAGACGCTCAGATGTAATTGGAAGCCCTGCTCGTGAGACAAAGAGTGAAAACAATTAGACAGGTGTGCCGCGGTGGAGTTTAATAGCTTTCCTCGCCTGGGCGGAGAGGGAAATACTGCAGGATTTGGGGTGTGCCTGGCGTACAGCGCTGGTGGCGGCCGGGAGGCGTCTCTAGACCCTCCCGGGTTTTATCGCCCTGATGGAGGACGCTGCGGTCAGGGAACAGATATCAGGGAAGCTATTTACACCAGATGTCAAAGTTGAATTCATTTCTAATTTTTAACTGTATTCAGATAGAATGTAGAGGAGTCTGATCGTCGGTGAGACTTTTATCACTGTCTGTGTCCCTGTGGTTGCAGCGCTACCTTCACTTACACACAACAGGAAGTAAAAGCCCGCAGAAACACATTTAAAGGGGACTTGAACTCAGAACTTTCCTCTCTGCCCTAACCCTAACCCTAAAATATAAGCAACAGCATAAAACCCTTTAAAGAAAAACCTTCCTTTGTTACAGCTGATACAAATCCTGCAATAAATCTGCAGTGTGTCTACTTCCTGCTTTCATGGAAGCAGACATAGTGTTAACATCCTGTGTTTACAAATTAGCTGCTCTGCCCAGGCAGCCAGCTGACGCAGCTGAGAGATCAAAAACAAACTTGTGATAATGTCACAGACGAGAGAGAATTAGACAGGCTACACTCTCTAAATACACACAGGGTGCATTTCTCTATGCTTTCCTTCTGTCCTGTGCAAGAGATCAGGTCCACTTTAAAGTGCACCTGTAGTGAAAAAAGTGTTTTGTCTCTATATTGATGCCATGTCAGGGCACATCTCTGGGAGAGAAGTGACAGGTGCACTTCAGGCAGAGTTGTGTCTGTATATTGCTGCCATGTCAGGACACATCTCCGGGAGAGAGGTGACAGGTGCATTTCAGGCAGAATTGTGCCTGTGTATTGCTGCCATGTCAGGGCACATCTCTAGGAGAGAAGTGACAGGTGCACTTCAGGCAGAGTTGTGCCAGTATATTGCTGCCATGTCAGAGCACATCTCCGGGAGAGAGGTGACAGGTGCACTTCAGGCAGAGTTGTGTCTGTATATTGCTGCCATGTCAGGGTACATCTCTGGGAGAGAGGTGACAGGTGCACTTCAGGCAGAGTTGGGCCTGTATATTGCTGCCATGTCAGGGTACATCTCTGGGAGAGAGGTGACAGGTGCACTTCAGGCAGAGTTGTGCCTGTATATTGCTGCCATGTCAGGGTACATCTCTGGGAGAGAAGTGACAGGTGCACTTCAGGCAGAGCTGTGTCTGTATATTGCTGCCATGTCAGGGTACATCTCTGGGAGAGAGGTGACAGGTGCACTTCAGGCAGAGTTGTGTCTGTATATTGCTGCCATGTCAGGGTACATCTCTGGGAGAGAGGTGACAGGTGCACTTCAGGCAGAGTTGTGCCTGTATATTGCTGCCATGTCAGGGTACATCTCTGGGAGAGAGGTGACAGGTGCACTTCAGGCAGAGTTGTGTCTGTATATTGCTGCCATGTCAGGGTACATCTCTGGGAGAGAGGTGACAGGTGCACTTCAGGCAGAGTTGGGCCTGTATATTGCTGCCATGTCAGGGTACATCTCTGGGAGAGAGGTGACAGGTGCACTTCAGGCAGAGTTGTGTCTGTATATTGCTGCCATGTCAGGGTACATCTCTGGGAGAGAGGTGACAGGTGCACTTCAGGCAGAGTTGTGTCTGTATATTGCTGCCATGTCAGGGTACATCTCTGGGAGAGAGGTGACAGGTGCACTTCAGGCAGAGTTGGGCCTGTATATTGCTGCCATGTCAGAGCACATCTCCGGGAGAGAGGTGACAGGTGCACTTCAGGCAGAGTTGTGTCTGTATATTGCTGCCATGTCAGGGTACATCTCTGGGAGAGAGGTGACAGGTGCACTTCAGGCAGAGTTGGGCCTGTATATTGCTGCCATGTCAGGGTACATCTCTGGGAGAGAAGTGACAGGTGCACTTCAGGCAGAGTTGTGTCTGTATATTGCTGCCATGTCAGGGCACATCTCTGGGAGAGAGGTGACAGGTGCACTTCAGGCAGAGTTGGGCCTGTATATTGCTGCCATGTCAGGGTACATCTCCGGGAGAGAGGTGACAGGTGCACTTCAGGCAGAGTTGGGCCTGTATATTGCTGCCATGTCAGAGCACATCTCCGGGAGAGAGGTGACAGGTGCACTTCAGGCAGAGTTGGGCCTGTATATTGCTGCCATGTCAGGGTACATCTCCGGGAGAGAGGTGACAGGTGCACTTCAGGCAGAGTTGGGCCTGTATATTGCTGCCATGTCAGGGTACATCTCTGGGAGAGAGGTGACAGGTGCTCTTCAGGCAGAGTTGTGTCTGTATATTGCTGCCATGTCAGGGCACATCTCCGGGAGAGAGGTGACAGGTGCACTTCAGGCAGAGTTGTGTCTGTATATTGCTGTCATGTCAGGGCACATCTCTGGGAGAGAGGTGACAGGTGCACTTCAGGCAGAGTTGTGCCTGTATATTGCTGCCATGTCAGGGCACATCTCTGGGAGAGAGGTGACAGGTGCACTTCAGGCAGAGTTGTGTCTGTATATTGCTGTCATGTCAGGGCACATCTCTGGGAGAGAGGTGACAGGTGCACTTCAGGCAGAGTTGTGTCTGTATATTGCTGCCATGTCAGGGCACATCTCTGGGAGAGAGGTGACAGGTGCACTTCAGGCAGAGTTGTGTCTGTATATTGCTGCCATGTCAGGGCACATCTCCGGGAGAGAGGTGACAGGTGCACTTCAGGCAGAGTTGTGTCTGTATATTGCTGCCATGTCAGGGTACATCTCTGGGAGAGAGGTGACAGGTGCACTTCAGGCAGAGTTGGGCCTGTATATTGCTGCCATGTCAGGGTACATCTCTGGGAGAGAGGTGACAGGTGCACTTCAGGCAGAGTTGTGCCTGTATATTGCTGCCATGTCAGGGTATATCTCTGGGAGAGAGGTGACAGGTGCACTTCAGGCAGAGCTGTGCCTGTATATTGCTGCCATGTCAGGGTACATCTCTGGGAGAGAGGTGACAGGTGCACTTCAGGCAGAGTTGTGCCTGTATATTGCTGCCATGTCAGGGTATATCTCTGGGAGAGAGGTGACAGGTGCACTTCAGGCAGAGTTGGGCCTGTATATTGCTGCCATGTCAGGGTATATCTCTGGGAGAGAGGTGACAGGTGCACTTCAGGCAGAGTTGTGCCTGTATATTGCTGCCATGTCAGGGTATATCTCTGGGAGAGAGGTGACAGGTGCACTTCAGGCAGAGTTGGGCCAGTATATTGCTGCCATGTCAGGGTACATCTCTGGGAGAGAGGTGACAGGTGTACTTCAGGCAGAGTTGGGCCTGTATATTGCTGCCATGTCAGGGTACATCTCTGGGAGAGAGGTGACAGGTGCACTTCAGGCAGAGTTGTGTCTGTATATTGCTGCCATGTCAGGGTACATCTCTGGGAGAGAGGTGACAGGTGCACTTCAGGCAGAGTTGGGCCTGTATATTGCTGCCATGTCAGGGTACATCTCTGGGAGAGAGGTGACAGGTGCACTTCAGGCAGAGTTGTGTCTGTATATTGCTGCCATGTCAGGGTACATCTCTGGGAGAGAGGTGACAGGTGCACTTCAGGCAGAGTTGTGCCTGTATATTGCTGCCATGTCAGGGTACATCTCTGGGAGAGAGGTGACAGGTGTACTTCAGGCAGAGTTGGGCCTGTATATTGCTGCCATGTCAGGGTACATCTCTGGGAGAGAGGTGACAGGTGCACTTCAGGCAGAGTTGTGTCTGTATATTGCTGCCATGTCAGGGTACATCTCTGGGAGAGAGGTGACAGGTGCACTTCAGGCAGAGTTGGGCCTGTATATTGCTGCCATGTCAGGGTACATCTCTGGGAGAGAGGTGACAGGTGCACTTCAGGCAGAGTTGTGTCTGTATATTGCTGCCATGTCAGGGTACATCTCTGGGAGAGAGGTGACAGGTGCACTTCAGGCAGAGTTGTGTCTGTATATTGCTGCCATGTCAGGGTACATCTCTGGGAGAGAGGTGACAGGTGCACTTCAGGCAGAGTTGTGCCAGTATATTGCTGCCATGTCAGGGCACATCTCTGGGAGAGAGGTGACAGGTGCACTTCAGGCAGAGTTGGGTCTGTATATTGCTGCCATGTCAGGGCACATCTCTGGGAGAGAGGTGACAGGTGCACTTCAGGCAGAGTTGTGCCTGTATATTGCTGCCATGTCAGGGCACATCTCTGGGAGAGAGGTGACAGGTGCACTTCAGGCAGAGTTGGGTCTGTATATTGCTGCCATGTCAGGGCACATCTCTGGGAGAGAGGTGACAGGTGCACTTCAGGCAGAGTTGGGCCTGTATATTGCTGCCATGTCAGGGTACATCTCTGGGAGAGAGGTGACAGGTGCACTTCAGGCAGAGTTGTGTCTGTATATTGCTGCCATGTCAGGGCACATCTCTGGGAGAGAAGTGACAGGTGCACTTCAGGCAGAGTTGTGCCTGTATATTGCTGCCATGTCAGGGTACATCTCTGGGAGAGAGGTGACAGGTGCACTTCAGGCAGAGTTGTGTCTGTATATTGCTGCCATGTCAGGGTATATCTCTGGGAGAGAGGTGACAGGTGCACTTCAGGCAGAGTTGTGTCTGTATATTGCTGCCATGTCAGGGTACATCTCTGGGAGAGAGGTGACAGGTGCACTTCAGGCAGAGTTGTGTCTGTATATTGCTGCCATGTCAGGGTACATCTCTGGGAGAGAGGTGACAGGTGCACTTCAGGCAGAGTTGTGTCTGTATATTGCTGCCATGTCAGGGTACATCTCTGGGAGAGAGGTGACAGGTGCACTTCAGGCAGAGTTGGGCCTGTATATTGCTGCCATGTCAGGGTACATCTCTGGGAGAGAGGTGACAGGTGCACTTCAGGCAGAGTTGTGTCTGTATATTGATGCCATGTCAGGGTATATCTCTGGGAGAGAGGTGACAGGTGCACTTCAGGCAGAGTTGTGCCTGTATATTGCTGCCATGTCAGGGTACATCTCTGGGAGAGAGGTGACAGGTGCACTTCAGGCAGAGTTGTGTCTGTATATTGCTGCCATGTCAGGGTATATCTCTGGGAGAGAGGTGACAGGTGCACTTCAGGCAGAGTTGTGTCTGTATATTGCTGCCATGTCAGGGTACATCTCTGGGAGAGAGGTGACAGGTGCACTTCAGGCAGAGTTGTGCCTGTATATTGCTGCCATGTCAGGGTACATCTCTGGGAGAGAGGTGACAGGTGCACTTCAGGCAGAGCTGTGTCTGTATATTGCTGCCATGTCAGGGTACATCTCTGGGAGAGAGGTGACAGGTGCACTTCAGGCAGAGTTGTGTCTGTATATTGCTGCCATGTCAGGGTATATCTCTGGGAGAGAGGTGACAGGTGCACTTCAGGCAGAGTTGTGTCTGTATATTGCTGCCATGTCAGGGTACATCTCTGGGAGAGAGGTGACAGGTGCACTTCAGGCAGAGTTGTGTCTGTATATTGCTGCCATGTCAGGGTATATCTCTGGGAGAGAAGTGACAGGTGCTCTTCAGGCAGAGCTGTGCCAGTATATTGCTGCCATGTCAGGGCACATCTCTGGGAGAGAGGTGACAGGTGCACTTCAGGCAGAGCTGTGTCTGTATATTGCTGCCATGTCAGGGCACATCTCTGGGAGAGGGGTGACAGGTGCACTTCAGGCAGAGTTGTGTCTGTATATTGCTGCCATGTCAGGGCACATCTCTGGGAGAGAGGTGACAGGTGCACTTCAGGCAGAGTTGTGTCTGTATATTGCTGCCATGTCAGGGCACATCTCTGGGAGAGGGGTGACAGGTGCACTTCAGGCAGAGTTGTGTCTGTATATTGCTGCCATGTCAGGGCACATCTCTGGGAGAGAGGTGACAGGTGCACTTCAGGCAGAGTTGTGCCTGTATATTGCTGCCATGTCAGGGTACATCTCTGGGAGAGAAGTGACAGGTGCACTTCAGGCAGAGCTGTGTCTGTATATTGCTGCCATGTCAGGGTACATCTCTGGGAGAGAAGTGACAGGTGCACTTCAGGCAGAGTTGTGCCTGTATATTGCTGCCATGTCAGGGTATATCTCTGGGAGAGAGGTGACAGGTGCACTTCAGGCAGAGTTGTGCCTGTATATTGCTGCCATGTCAGGGTATATCTCTGGGAGAGAGGTGACAGGTGCACTTCAGGCAGAGTTGGGCCTGTATATTGCTGCCATGTCAGGGTACATCTCCGGGAGAGAGGTGACAGGTGCACTTCAGGCAGAGCTGTGTCTGTATATTGCTGCCATGTCAGGGCACATCTCTGGGAGAGAAGTGACAGGTGCACTTCAGGCAGAGCTGTGTCTGTATATTGCTGCCATGTCAGGGCACATCTCCGGGAGAGAGGTGACAGGTGCACTTCAGGCAGAGCTGTGTCTGTATATTGCTGCCATGTCAGGGTACATCTCTGGGAGAGAGGTGACAGGTGCACTTCAGGCAGAGTTGTGTCTGTATATTGCTGCCATGTCAGGGTACATCTCTGGGAGAGAGGTGACAGGTGCACTTCAGGCAGAGTTGTGTCTGTATATTGCTGCCATGTCAGGGTACATCTCTGGGAGAGAGGTGACAGGTGCACTTCAGGCAGAGTTGTGTCTGTATATTGCTGCCATGTCAGGGTACATCTCTGGGAGAGAGGTGACAGGTGCACTTCAGGCAGAGTTGTGTCTGTATATTGCTGCCATGTCAGGGTACATCTCTGGGAGAGAGGTGACAGGTGCACTTCTGGCAGAGTTGTGTCTGTATATTGCTGCCATGTCAGGGTACATCTCTGGGAGAGAGGTGACAGGTGCACTTCAGGCAGAGTTGTGTCTGTATATTGCTGCCATGTCAGGGTACATCTCTGGGAGAGGGGTGACAGGTGCACTTCAGGCAGAGTTGTGTCTGTATATTGCTGCCATGTCAGGGTACATCTCTGGGAGAAAGGTGACAGGTGCACTTCAGGCAGAGTTGTGTCTGTATATTGCTGCCATGTCAGGGTATATCTCTGGGAGAGAGGTGACAGGTGCACTTCAGGCAGAGTTGTGTCTGTATATTGCTGCCATGTCAGGGTACATCTCTGGGAGAGAGGTGACAGGTGCACTTCAGGCAGAGTTGTGCCTGTATATTGCTGCCATGTCAGGGTACATCTCTGGGAGAGAGGTGACAGGTGCACTTCAGGCAGAGTTGGGCCTGTATATTGCTGCCATGTCAGGGTACATCTCTGGGAGAGAGGTGACAGGTGCACTTCAGGCAGAGTTGTGTCTGTATATTGCTGCCATGTCAGGGTATATCTCTGGGAGAGAGGTGACAGGTGCACTTCAGGCAGAGTTGTGTCTGTATATTGCTGCCATGTCAGGGTACATCTCTGGGAGAGAGGTGACAGGTGCACTTCAGGCAGAGTTGGGTCTGTATATTGCTGCCATGTCAGGGTACATCTCTGGGAGAGAGGTGACAGGTGCACTTCAGGCAGAGTTGGGCCTGTATATTGCTGCCATGTCAGGGTACATCTCTGGGAGAGAGGTGACAGGTGCACTTCAGGCAGAGTTGTGTCTGTATATTGCTGCCATGTCAGGGTACATCTCTGGGAGAGAGGTGACAGGTGCACTTCAGGCAGAGTTGTGTCTGTATATTGCTGCCATGTCAGGGTACATCTCTGGGAGAGAGGTGACAGGTGCACTTCAGGCAGAGTTGTGTCTGTATATTGCTGCCATGTCAGGGTACATCTCTGGGAGAGAGGTGACAGGTGCACTTCAGGCAGAGTTGTGTCTGTATATTGCTGCCATGTCAGGGTACATCTCTGGGAGAGAAGTGACAGGTGCACTTCAGGCAGAGCTGTGCCTGTATATTGCTGCCATGTCAGGGTACATCTCCGGGAGAGAGGTGACAGGTGCACTTCAGGCAGAGTTGTGCCTGTATATTGCTGCCATGTCAGGGTACATCTCTGGGAGAGAGGTGACAGGTGCACTTCAGGCAGAGTTGTGTCTGTATATTGCTGCCATGTCAGGGTACATCTCTGGGAGAGAGGTGACAGGTGCACTTCAGGCAGAGTTGTGTCTGTATATTGCTGCCATGTCAGGGTACATCTCTGGGAGAGAGGTGACAGGTGCACTTCAGGCAGAGTTGTGTCTGTATATTGCTGCCATGTCAGGGTACATCTCTGGGAGAGAGGTGACAGGTGCACTTCAGGCAGAGTTGTGCCTGTATATTGCTGCCATGTCAGGGTACATCTCTGGGAGAGAGGTGACAGGTGCACTTCAGGCAGAGTTGTGCCAGTATATTGCTGCCATGTCAGGGTACATCTCCGGGAGAGAGGTGACAGGTGCACTTCAGGCAGAGTTGTGCCTGTATATTGCTGCCATGTCAGGGTACATCTCTGGGAGAGAGGTGACAGGTGCACTTCAGGCAGAGTTGTGCCAGTATATTGCTGCCATGTCAGGGTATATCTCTGGGAGAGAGGTGACAGGTGCACTTCAGGCAGAGTTGTGTCTGTATATTGCTGCCATGTCAGGGTACATCTCTGGGAGAGAGGTGACAGGTGCACTTCAGGCAGAGCTGTGTCTGTATATTGCTGCCATGTCAGGGTACATCTCTGGGAGAGAGGTGACAGGTGCACTTCAGGCAGAGTTGTGTCTGTATATTGCTGCCATGTCAGGGTACATCTCTGGGAGAGAAGTGACAGGTGCACTTCAGGCAGAGTTGGGCCTGTATATTGCTGCCATGTCAGGGTACATCTCTGGGAGAGAGGTGACAGGTGCACTTCAGGCAGAGCTGTGCCTGTATATTGCTGCCATGTCAGGGTACATCTCTGGGAGAGAGGTGACAGGTGCACTTCAGGCAGAGCTGTGCCTGTATATTGCTGCCATGTCAGGGTATATCTCTGGGAGAGAAGTGACAGGTGCACTTCAGGCAGAGTTGGGCCTGTATATTGCTGCCATGTCAGGGTACATCTCTGGGAGAGAGGTGACAGGTGCACTTCAGGCAGAGCTGTGCCTGTATATTGCTGCCATGTCAGGGTACATCTCTGGGAGAGAGGTGACAGGTGCACTTCAGGCAGAGTTGGGCCTGTATATTGCTGCCATGTCAGGGTACATCTCTGGGAGAGAGGTGACAGGTGCACTTCAGGCAGAGTTGGGCCTGTATATTGCTGCCATGTCAGGGTACATCTCTGGGAGAGAGGTGACAGGTGCACTTCAGGCAGAGTTGTGCCTGTATATTGCTGCCATGTCAGGGCACATCTCCGGGAGAGAGGTGACAGGTGCACTTCAGGCAGAGTTGTGTCTGTATATTGCTGCCATGTCAGGGTATATCTCTGGGAGAGAGGTGACAGGTGCACTTCAGGCAGAGTTGTGCCTGTATATTGCTGCCATGTCAGGGTACATCTCTGGGAGAGAGGTGACAGGTGCACTTCAGGCAGAGCTGTGTCTGTATATTGCTGCCATGTCAGGGTACATCTCTGGGAGGGAGGTGACAGGTGCACTTCAGGCAGAGTTGTGTCTGTATATTGCTGCCATGTCAGGGTACATCTCTGGGAGAGAGGTGACAGGTGCACTTCAGGCAGAGTTGGGCCTGTATATTGCTGCCATGTCAGGGTACATCTCTGGGAGAGAGGTGACAGGTGCACTTCAGGCAGAGTTGGGCCTGTATATTGCTGCCATGTCAGGGCACATCTCTGGGAGAGAGGTGACAGGTGCACTTCAGGCAGAGTTGGGTCTGTATATTGCTGCCATGTCAGGGTACATCTCTGGGAGAGAGGTGACAGGTGCACTTCAGGCAGAGTTGTGTCTGTATATTGCTGCCATGTCAGGGTACATCTCTGGGAGAGAGGTGACAGGTGCACTTCAGGCAGAGTTGTGTCTGTATATTGCTGCCATGTCAGGGCACATCTCTGGGAGAGAGGTGACAGGTGCACTTCAGGCAGAGCTGTGTCTGTATATTGCTGCCATGTCAGGGTACATCTCTGGGAGAGAGGTGACAGGTGCACTTCAGGCAGAGCTGTGTCTGTATATTGCTGCCATGTCAGGGTACATCTCTGGGAGAGAGGTGACAGGTGCACTTCAGGCAGAGCTGTGCCTGTATATTGCTGCCATGTCAGGGTACATCTCTGGGAGAGAGGTGACAGGTGCACTTCAGGCAGAGTTGTGTCTGTATATTGCTGCCATGTCAGGGTATATCTCTGGGAGAGAGGTGACAGGTGCACTTCAGGCAGAGTTGTGCCTGTATATTGCTGCCATGTCAGGGTACATCTTCGGGAGAGAAGTGACAGGTGCACTTCAGGCAGAGCTGTGTCTGTATATTGCTGCCATGTCAGGGTACATCTCTGGGAGAGAGGTGACAGGTGCACTTCAGGCAGAGTTGTGCCTGTATATTGCTGCCATGTCAGGGTACATCTTCGGGAGAGAAGTGACAGGTGCACTTCAGGCAGAGCTGTGTCTGTATATTGCTGCCATGTCAGGGTACATCTCTGGGAGAGAGGTGACAGGTGCACTTCAGGCAGAGTTGTGCCTGTATATTGCTGCCATGTCAGGGTACATCTTCGGGAGAGAAGTGACAGGTGCACTTCAGGCAGAGCTGTGTCTGTATATTGCTGCCATGTCAGGGTACATCTCTGGGAGAGAGGTGACAGGTGCACTTCAGGCAGAGTTGTGTCTGTATATTGCTGCCATGTCAGGGTATATCTCTGGGAGAGAGGTGACAGGTGCACTTCAGGCAGAGTTGTGTCTGTATATTGCTGCCATGTCAGGGCACATCTCTGGGAGAGAAGTGACAGGTGCTCTTCAGGCAGAGTTGTGCCTGTATATTGCTGCCATGTCAGGGTATATCTCTGGGAGAGAGGTGACAGGTGCACTTCAGGCAGAGTTGTGTCTGTATATTGCTGCCATGTCAGGGTACATCTCTGGGAGAGAGGTGACAGGTGCACTTCAGGCAGAATTGTGTCTGTATATTGCTGCCATGTCAGGGTACATCTCTGGGAGAGAAGTGACAGGTGCACTTCAGGCAGAGTTGTGTCTGTATATTGCTGCCATGTCAGGGCACATCTCTGGGAGAGAGGTGACAGGTGCACTTCAGGCAGAGTTGGGCCTGTATATTGCTGCCATGTCAGGGTACATCTCTGGGAGAGAGGTGACAGGTGCACTTCAGGCAGAGTTGTGTCTGTATATTGCTGCCATGTCAGGGTACATCTCTGGGAGAGAGGTGACAGGTGCACTTCAGGCAGAGTTGTGTCTGTATATTGCTGCCATGTCAGGGTACATCTCTGGGAGAGAGGTGACAGGTGCACTTCAGGCAGAGCTGTGTCTGTATATTGCTGCCATGTCAGGGTACATCTCTGGGAGAGAGGTGACAGGTGCACTTCAGGCAGAGTTGTGTCTGTATATTGCTGCCATGTCAGGGCACATCTCTGGGAGAGAGGTGACAGGTGCACTTCAGGCAGAGCTGTGTCTGTATATTGCTGCCATGTCAGGGTACATCTCTGGGAGAGAGGTGACAGGTGCACTTCAGGCAGAGTTGTGTCTGTATATTGCTGCCATGTCAGGGTACATCTCTGGGAGAGAGGTGACAGGTGCACTTCAGGCAGAGCTGTGTCTGTATATTGCTGCCATGTCAGGGTACATCTCTGGGAGAGAGGTGACAGGTGCACTTCAGGCAGAGTTGTGTCTGTATATTGCTGCCATGTCAGGGCACATCTCTGGGAGAGAAGTGACAGGTGCACTTCAGGCAGAGTTGTGCCTGTATATTGCTGCCATGTCAGGGTACATCTCTGGGAGAGAGGTGACAGGTGCACTTCAGGCAGAGTTGTGCCTGTATATTGCTGCCATGTCAGGGTACATCTCTGGGAGAGAGGTGACAGGTGCACTTCAGGCAGAGTTGTGCCTGTATATTGCTGCCATGTCAGGGTACATCTCCGGGAGAGAGGTGACAGGTGCACTTCAGGCAGAGTTGTGCCTGTATATTGCTGCCATGTCAGGGTATATCTCTGGGAGAGAGGTGACAGGTGCACTTCAGGCAGAGTTGTGTCTGTATATTGCTGCCATGTCAGGGTACATCTCTGGGAGAGAGGTGACAGGTGCACTTCAGGCAGAGTTGTGTCTGTATATTGCTGCCATGTCAGGGTACATCTCTGGGAGAGAGGTGACAGGTGCACTTCAGGCAGAGTTGTGTCTGTATATTGCTGCCATGTCAGGGTACATCTCTGGGAGAGAGGTGACAGGTGCACTTCAGGCAGAGTTGTGTCTGTATATTGCTGCCATGTCAGGGTACATCTCTGGGAGAGAGGTGACAGGTGCACTTCAGGCAGAGTTGTGTCTGTATATTGCTGCCATGTCAGGGTACATCTCTGGGAGAGAAGTGACAGGTGCACTTCAGGCAGAGCTGTGCCTGTATATTGCTGCCATGTCAGGGTACATCTCCGGGAGAGAGGTGACAGGTGCACTTCAGGCAGAGTTGTGCCTGTATATTGCTGCCATGTCAGGGTACATCTCTGGGAGAGAGGTGACAGGTGCACTTCAGGCAGAGTTGTGTCTGTATATTGCTGCCATGTCAGGGTACATCTCTGGGAGAGAAGTGACAGGTGCACTTCAGGCAGAGTTGTGCCTGTATATTGCTGCCATGTCAGGGTACATCTCTGGGAGAGAGGTGACAGGTGCACTTCAGGCAGAGTTGTGCCAGTATACTGCTGCCATGTCAGGGTACATCTCCGGGAGAGAGGTGACAGGTGCACTTCAGGCAGAGTTGTGCCTGTATATTGCTGCCATGTCAGGGTACATCTCTGGGAGAGAGGTGACAGGTGCACTTCAGGCAGAGTTGTGCCAGTATATTGCTGCCATGTCAGGGTATATCTCTGGGAGAGAGGTGACAGGTGCACTTCAGGCAGAGTTGTGTCTGTATATTGCTGCCATGTCAGGGTACATCTCTGGGAGAGAGGTGACAGGTGCACTTCAGGCAGAGCTGTGTCTGTATATTGCTGCCATGTCAGGGTACATCTCTGGGAGAGAGGTGACAGGTGCACTTCAGGCAGAGTTGTGTCTGTATATTGCTGCCATGTCAGGGTACATCTCTGGGAGAGAAGTGACAGGTGCACTTCAGGCAGAGTTGGGCCTGTATATTGCTGCCATGTCAGGGTACATCTCTGGGAGAGAGGTGACAGGTGCACTTCAGGCAGAGCTGTGCCTGTATATTGCTGCCATGTCAGGGTACATCTCTGGGAGAGAGGTGACAGGTGCACTTCAGGCAGAGCTGTGCCTGTATATTGCTGCCATGTCAGGGTATATCTCTGGGAGAGAAGTGACAGGTGCACTTCAGGCAGAGTTGGGCCTGTATATTGCTGCCATGTCAGGGTACATCTCTGGGAGAGAGGTGACAGGTGCACTTCAGGCAGAGCTGTGCCTGTATATTGCTGCCATGTCAGGGTACATCTCTGGGAGAGAGGTGACAGGTGCACTTCAGGCAGAGTTGGGCCTGTATATTGCTGCCATGTCAGGGTACATCTCTGGGAGAGAGGTGACAGGTGCACTTCAGGCAGAGTTGGGCCTGTATATTGCTGCCATGTCAGGGTACATCTCTGGGAGAGAGGTGACAGGTGCACTTCAGGCAGAGTTGTGCCTGTATATTGCTGCCATGTCAGGGCACATCTCCGGGAGAGAGGTGACAGGTGCACTTCAGGCAGAGTTGTGTCTGTATATTGCTGCCATGTCAGGGTATATCTCTGGGAGAGAGGTGACAGGTGCACTTCAGGCAGAGTTGTGCCTGTATATTGCTGCCATGTCAGGGTACATCTCTGGGAGAGAGGTGACAGGTGCACTTCAGGCAGAGCTGTGTCTGTATATTGCTGCCATGTCAGGGTACATCTCTGGGAGGGAGGTGACAGGTGCACTTCAGGCAGAGTTGTGTCTGTATATTGCTGCCATGTCAGGGTACATCTCTGGGAGAGAGGTGACAGGTGCACTTCAGGCAGAGCTGTGTCTGTATATTGCTGCCATGTCAGGGTACATCTCTGGGAGAGAGGTGACAGGTGCACTTCAGGCAGAGTTGTGCCTGTATATTGCTGCCATGTCAGGGTACATCTCTGGGAGAGAGGTGACAGGTGCACTTCAGGCAGAGTTGGGCCTGTATATTGCTGCCATGTCAGGGTACATCTCTGGGAGAGAGGTGACAGGTGCACTTCAGGCAGAGTTGGGCCTGTATATTGCTGCCATGTCAGGGTACATCTCCGGGAGAGAGGTGACAGGTGCACTTCAGGCAGAGCTGTGTCTGTATATTGCTGCCATGTCAGGGCACATCTCTGGGAGAGAAGTGACAGGTGCTCTTCAGGCAGAGTTGTGTCTGTATATTGCTGCCATGTCAGGGTACATCTCCGGGAGAGAGGTGACAGGTGCACTTCAGGCAGAGTTGGGCCTGTATATTGCTGCCATGTCAGGGTACATCTCTGGGAGAGAGGTGACAGGTGCACTTCAGGCAGAGTTGGGCCTGTATATTGCTGCCATGTCAGGGTACATCTCTGGGAGAGAGGTGACAGGTGCACTTCAGGCAGAGTTGGGCCTGTATATTGCTGCCATGTCAGGGCACATCTCTGGGAGAGAGGTGACAGGTGCACTTCAGGCAGAGTTGGGTCTGTATATTGCTGCCATGTCAGGGTACATCTCTGGGAGAGAGGTGACAGGTGCACTTCAGGCAGAGTTGTGTCTGTATATTGCTGCCATGTCAGGGTACATCTCTGGGAGAGAGGTGACAGGTGCACTTCAGGCAGAGTTGTGTCTGTATATTGCTGCCATGTCAGGGCACATCTCTGGGAGAGAAGTGACAGGTGCACTTCAGGCAGAGTTGTGCCTGTATATTGCTGCCATGTCAGGGTACATCTTCGGGAGAGAAGTGACAGGTGCACTTCAGGCAGAGCTGTGTCTGTATATTGCTGCCATGTCAGGGTACATCTCTGGGAGAGAGGTGACAGGTGCACTTCAGGCAGAGTTGTGCCTGTATATTGCTGCCATGTCAGGGTACATCTTCGGGAGAGAAGTGACAGGTGCACTTCAGGCAGAGCTGTGTCTGTATATTGCTGCCATGTCAGGGTACATCTCTGGGAGAGAGGTGACAGGTGCACTTCAGGCAGAGTTGTGCCTGTATATTGCTGCCATGTCAGGGTACATCTTCGGGAGAGAAGTGACAGGTGCACTTCAGGCAGAGCTGTGTCTGTATATTGCTGCCATGTCAGGGTACATCTCTGGGAGAGAGGTGACAGGTGCACTTCAGGCAGAGTTGTGTCTGTATATTGCTGCCATGTCAGGGTATATCTCTGGGAGAGAGGTGACAGGTGCACTTCAGGCAGAGTTGTGTCTGTATATTGCTGCCATGTCAGGGCACATCTCTGGGAGAGAAGTGACAGGTGCTCTTCAGGCAGAGTTGTGCCTGTATATTGCTGCCATGTCAGGGTATATCTCTGGGAGAGAGGTGACAGGTGCACTTCAGGCAGAGTTGTGTCTGTATATTGCTGCCATGTCAGGGTACATCTCTGGGAGAGAGGTGACAGGTGCACTTCAGGCAGAATTGTGTCTGTATATTGCTGCCATGTCAGGGTACATCTCTGGGAGAGAAGTGACAGGTGCACTTCAGGCAGAGTTGTGTCTGTATATTGCTGCCATGTCAGGGCACATCTCTGGGAGAGAGGTGACAGGTGCACTTCAGGCAGAGTTGGGCCTGTATATTGCTGCCATGTCAGGGTACATCTCTGGGAGAGAGGTGACAGGTGCACTTCAGGCAGAGTTGTGTCTGTATATTGCTGCCATGTCAGGGTACATCTCTGGGAGAGAGGTGACAGGTGCACTTCAGGCAGAGTTGTGTCTGTATATTGCTGCCATGTCAGGGTACATCTCTGGGAGAGAGGTGACAGGTGCACTTCAGGCAGAGTTGTGTCTGTATATTGCTGCCATGTCAGGGTACATCTCTGGGAGAGAGGTGACAGGTGCACTTCAGGCAGAGCTGTGTCTGTATATTGCTGCCATGTCAGGGTACATCTCTGGGAGAGAGGTGACAGGTGCACTTCAGGCAGAGTTGTGTCTGTATATTGCTGCCATGTCAGGGCACATCTCTGGGAGAGAGGTGACAGGTGCACTTCAGGCAGAGCTGTGTCTGTATATTGCTGCCATGTCAGGGTACATCTCTGGGAGAGAGGTGACAGGTGCACTTCAGGCAGAGTTGTGTCTGTATATTGCTGCCATGTCAGGGCACATCTCTGGGAGAGAAGTGACAGGTGCACTTCAGGCAGAGTTGTGCCTGTATATTGCTGCCATGTCAGGGTACATCTCTGGGAGAGAGGTGACAGGTGCACTTCAGGCAGAGTTGTGCCTGTATATTGCTGCCATGTCAGGGTACATCTCTGGGAGAGAGGTGACAGGTGCACTTCAGGCAGAGTTGTGCCTGTATATTGCTGCCATGTCAGGGTACATCTCCGGGAGAGAGGTGACAGGTGCACTTCAGGCAGAGTTGTGCCTGTATATTGCTGCCATGTCAGGGTACATCTCTGGGAGAGAGGTGACAGCCAGGTGCACTTCAGGCAGAGTTGGGCCTGTATATTGCTGCCATGTCAGGGCACATCTCTGGGAGAGAGGTGACAGGTACACTTCAGGCAGAGTTGTGCCTGTATATTGCTGCCATGTCAGGGTATATCTCTGGGAGAGAAGTGACAGGTGCACTTCAGGCAGAGTTGTGTCTGTATATTGCTAACATGTCAGGGCACATCTCTGGGAGAGAGGTGACAGGTGCACTTCAGGCAGAGTTGGGCCTGTATATTGCTGCCATGTCAGGGCACATCTCTGGGAGAGAGGTGACAGGTACACTTCAGGCAGAGTTGTGTCTGTATATTGCTGCCATGTCAGGGCACATCTCTGGGAGAGAGGTGACAGGTGCACTTCAGGCAGAGTTGTGTCTGTATATTGCTGCCATGTCAGGGTACATCTCTGGGAGAGAGGTGACAGGTGCACTTCAGGCAGAGTTGTGTCTGTATATTGCTGTCATGTCAGGGTACATCTCTGGGAGAGAGGTGACAGGTGCACTTCAGGCAGAGTTGTGTCTGTATATTGCTGCCATGTCAGGGTACATCTCTGGGAGAGAGGTGACAGGTGCACTTCAGGCAGAGTTGTGTCTGTATATTGCTGCCATGTCAGGGCACATCTCTGGGAGAGAGGTGACAGGTGCACTTCAGGCAGAGTTGTGTCTGTATATTGCTGCCATGTCAGGGTACATCTCTGGGAGAGAGGTGACAGGTGCACTTCAGGCAGAGTTGTGTCTGTATATTGCTGCCATGTCAGGGTATATCTCTGGGAGAGAAGTGACAGGTGCACTTCAGGCAGAGTTGTGCCTGTATATTGCTGCCATGTCAGGGTACATCTCTGGGAGAGAGGTGACAGGTGCACTTCAGGCAGAGTTGGGCCTGTATATTGCTGCCATGTCAGGGTACATCTCTGGGAGAGAGGTGACAGGTGCACTTCAGGCAGAGTTGTGTCTGTATATTGCTGCCATGTCAGGGTACATCTCTGGGAGAGAGGTGACAGGTGCACTTCAGGCAGAGTTGTGTCTGTATATTGCTGCCATGTCAGGGTATATCTCTGGGAGAGAGGTGACAGGTGCACTTCAGGCAGAGTTGTGTCTGTATATTGCTGCCATGTCAGGGCACATCTCTGGGAGAGAGGTGACAGGTGCACTTCAGGCAGAGCTGTGTCTGTATATTGCTGCCATGTCAGGGTACATCTCTGGGAGAGAGGTGACAGGTGCACTTCAGGCAGAGTTGGGCCTGTATATTGCTGCCATGTCAGGGTACATCTCTGGGAGAGAGGTGACAGGTGCACTTCAGGCAGAGTTGTGCCTGTATATTGCTGCCATGTCAGGGTACATCTCTGGGAGAGAGGTGACAGGTGCACTTCAGGCAGAGTTGTGCCTGTATATTGCTGCCATGTCAGGGCACATCTCTGGGAGAGAGGTGACAGGTGCACTTCAGGCAGAGTTGTGTCTGTATATTGCTGCCATGTCAGGGTACATCTCCGGGAGAGAGGTGACAGGTGCACTTCAGGCAGAGTTGGGTCTGTATATTGCTGCCATGTCAGGGTACATCTCTGGGAGAGAGGTGACAGGTGCACTTCAGGCAGAGTTGTGTCTGTATATTGCTGCCATGTCAGGGTATATCTCTGGGAGAGAGGTGACAGGTGCACTTCAGGCAGAGTTGGGCCTGTATATTGCTGCCATGTCAGGGCACATCTCTGGGAGAGAGGTGACAGGTGCACTTCAGGCAGAGTTGTGTCTGTATATTGCTGCCATGTCAGGGTACATCTCCGGGAGAGAGGTGACAGGTGCACTTCAGGCAGAGTTGTGTCTGTATATTGCTGCCATGTCAGGGTACATCTCTGGGAGAGAGGTGACAGGTGCACTTCAGGCAGAGTTGTGTCTGTATATTGCTGCCATGTCAGGGTATATCTCTGGGAGAGAGGTGACAGGTGCACTTCAGGCAGAGTTGTGTCTGTATATTGCTGCCATGTCAGGGTATATCTCTGGGAGAGAGGTGACAGGTGCACTTCAGGCAGAGTTGTGTCTGTATATTGCTGCCATGTCAGGGTATATCTCTGGGAGAGAGGTGACAGGTGCACTTCAGGCAGAGTTGGGCCTGTATATTGCTGCCATGTCAGGGCACATCTCTGGGAGAGAGGTGACAGGTGCACTTCAGGCAGAGTTGTGTCTGTATATTGCTGTCATGTCAGTGTACATCTCTGGGAGAGAGGTGACAGGTGCACTTCAGGCAGAGTTGTGTCTGTATATTGCTGCCATGTCAGGGCACATCTCCGGGAGAGAGGTGACAGGTGCACTTCAGGCAGAGCTGTGTCTGTATATTGCTGCCATGTCAGGGTACATCTCTGGGAGAGAGGTGACAGGTGCACTTCAGGCAGAGCTGTGTCTGTATATTGCTGCCATGTCAGGGCACATCTCCGGGAGAGAGGTGACAGGTGCACTTCAGGCAGAGTTGTGTCTGTATATTGCTGCCATGTCAGGGTACATCTCTGGGAGAGAGGTGACAGGTGCACTTCAGGCAGAGCTGTGCCAGTATATTGCTGCCATGTCAGGGTACATCTCTGGGAGAGGGGTGACAGGTGCACTTCAGGCAGAGTTGTGTCTGTATATTGCTGCCATGTCAGGGCACATCTCTGGGAGAGAGGTGACAGGTGCACTTCAGGCAGAGTTGTGTCTGTATATTGCTGCCATGTCAGGGTACATCTCTGGGAGAGAGGTGACAGGTGCACTTCAGGCAGAGCTGTGTCTGTATATTGCTGCCATGTCAGGGCACATCTCCGGGAGAGAGGTGACAGGTGCACTTCAGGCAGAGTTGTGTCTGTATATTGCTGCCATGTCAGGGTACATCTCTGGGAGAGAGGTGACAGGTGCACTTCAGGCAGAGCTGTGCCAGTATATTGCTGCCATGTCAGGGTACATCTCTGGGAGAGGGGTGACAGGTGCACTTCAGGCAGAGTTGTGTCTGTATATTGCTGCCATGTCAGGGCACATCTCTGGGAGAGAGGTGACAGGTGCACTTCAGGCAGAGTTGTGTCTGTATATTGCTGCCATGTCAGGGTACATCTCTGGGAGAGAGGTGACAGGTGCACTTCAGGCAGAGTTGTGTCTGTATATTGCTGCCATGTCAGGGTACATCTCTGGGAGAGAGGTGACAGGTGCACTTCAGGCAGAGTTGTGTCTGTATATTGCTGCCATGTCAGGGTATATCTCTGGGAGAGAGGTGACAGGTGCACTTCAGGCAGAGTTGTGTCTGTATATTGCTGCCATGTCAGGGTACATCTCTGGGAGAGAGGTGACAGGTGCACTTCAGGCAGAGTTGGGCCTGTATATTGCTGCCATGCCAGGGTGCATCTCTGGGAGAGAAGTGACAGGTGCACTTCAGGCAGAGCTGTGCCTGTATATTGCTGCCATGTCAGGGTACATCTCTGGGAGAGAGGTGACAGGTGCACTTCAGGCAGAGTTGTGTCTGTATATTGCTGCCATGTCAGGGTACATCTCTGGGAGAGAGGTGACAGGTGCTCTTCAGGCAGAGTTGTGCCTGTATATTGCTGCCATGTCAGGGCACATCTCTGGGAGAGAGGTGACAGGTGCACTTCAGGCAGAGTTGTGTCTGTATATTGCTGCCATGTCAGGGCACATCTCCGGGAGAGGGGTGACAGGTGCACTTCAGGCAGAGTTGTGTCTGTATATTGCTGCCATGTCAGTGTACATCTCTGGGAGAGAGGTGACAGGTGCTCTTCAGGCAGAGTTGTGCCTGTATATTGCTGCCATGTCAAGGCACATCTCTGGGAGAGAGGTGACAGGTGCACTTCAGGCAGAGTTGTGTCTGTATATTGCTGCCATGTCAGGGCACATCTCCGGGAGAGAGGTGACAGGTGCACTTCAGGCAGAGCTGTGTCTGTATATTGCTGCCATGTCAGGGCACATCTCCGGGAGAGAGGTGACAGGTGCACTTCAGGCAGAGTTGTGTCTGTATATTGCTGCCATGTCAGGGTACATCTCTGGGAGAGAGGTGACAGGTGCACTTCAGGCAGAGTTGTGTCTGTATATTGCTGCCATGTCAGGGTACATCTCTGGGAGAGGGGTGACAGGTGCACTTCAGGCAGAGTTGTGCCTGTATATTGCTGCCATGTCAGGGCACATCTCTGGGAGAGAGGTGACAGGTGCACTTCAGGCAGAGTTGTGCCTGTATATTGCTGCCATGTCAGGGTATATCTCTGGGAGAGAGGTGACAGGTGCACTTCAGGCAGAGTTGGGCCTGTATATTGCTGCCATGTCAGGGCATATCTCTGGGAGAGAGGTGACAGGTGCACTTCAGGCAGAGCTGTGTCTGTATATTGCTGCCATGTCAGGGCACATCTCTGGGAGAGAGGTGACAGGTGCACTTCAGGCAGAGTTGTGCCTGTATATTGCTGCCATGTCAGGGTACATCTCTGGGAGAGAAGTGACAGGTGCACTTCAGGCAGAGTTGGGCCTGTATATTGCTGCCATGTCAGGGCACATCTCTGGGAGAGAAGTGACAGGTGCACTTCAGGCAGAGTTGGGCCTGTATATTGCTGCCATGTCAGGGCACATCTCTGGGAGAGAGGTGACAGGTGCACTTCAGGCAGAGCTGTGTCTGTATATTGCTGCCATGTCAGGGTACATCTCTGGGAGAGAGGTGACAGGTGCACTTCAGGCAGAGTTGGGCCTGTATATTGCTGCCATGTCAGGGCACATCTCCGGGAGAGAGGTGACAGGTGCACTTCAGGCAGAGCTGTGTCTGTATATTGCTGCCATGTCAGGGCACATCTCTGGGAGAGAGGTGACAGGTGCACTTCAGGCAGAGTTGTGCCTGTATATTGCTGCCATGTCAGGGTATATCTCTGGGAGAGAGGTGACAGGTGCACTTCTGGCAGAGCTGCGCCTGTATATTGCTGCCATGTCAGGGTACATCTCTGGGAGAGAGGTGACAGGTGCACTTCAGGCAGAGTTGTGCCTGTATATTGCTGCCATGTCAGGGTACATCTCTGGGAGAGAAGTGACAGGTGCACTTCAGGCAGAGTTGGGCCTGTATATTGCTGCCATGTCAGGGTACATCTCTGGGAGAGAGGTGACAGGTGCACTTCAGGCAGAGCTGTGTCTGTATATTGCTGCCATGTCAGGGTACATCTCTGGGAGAGAGGTGACAGGTGCACTTCAGGCAGAGCTGTGCCTGTATATTGCTGCCATGTCAGGGCACATCTCTGGGAGAGAGGTGACAGGTGCACTTCAGGCAGAGCTGTGTCTGTATATTGCTGCCATGTCAGGGTACATCTCTGGGAGAGAAGTGACAGGTGCACTTCAGGCAGAGCTGTGTCTGTATATTGCTGCCATGTCAGGGTACATCTCTGGGAGAGAGGTGACAGGTGCACTTCAGGCAGAGCTGTGCCTGTATATTGCTGCCATGTCAGGGCACATCTCTGGGAGAGAGGTGACAGGTGCACTTCAGGCAGAGCTGTGTCTGTATATTGCTGCCATGTCAGGGTACATCTCTGGGAGAGAGGTGACAGGTGCACTTCAGGCAGAGTTGGGCCTGTATATTGCTGCCATGTCAGGGCACATCTCCGGGAGAGAGGTGACAGGTGCACTTCAGGCAGAGCTGTGTCTGTATATTGCTGCCATGTCAGGGCACATCTCTGGGAGAGAGGTGACAGGTGCACTTCAGGCAGAGTTGTGCCTGTATATTGCTGCCATGTCAGGGTATATCTCTGGGAGAGAGGTGACAGGTGCACTTCTGGCAGAGCTGCGCCTGTATATTGCTGCCATGTCAGGGTACATCTCTGGGAGAGAGGTGACAGGTGCACTTCAGGCAGAGTTGTGCCTGTATATTGCTGCCATGTCAGGGTATATCTCTGGGAGAGAGGTGACAGGTGCTCTTCAGGCAGAGTTGTGCCTGTATATTGCTGCCATGTCAGGGCACATCTCTGGGAGAGGGGTGACAGGTGCACTTCAGGCAGAGTTGTGCCTGTATATTGCTGCCATGTCAGGGTACATCTCCGGGAGAGAGGTGACAGGTGCACTTCAGGCAGAGTTGTGTCTGTATATTGCTGCCATGTCAGGGCACATCTCTGGGAGAGAGGTGACAGGTGCACTTCAGGCAGAGTTGTGTCTGTATATTGCTGCCATGTCAGGGTACATCTCTGGGAGGGAGGTGACAGGTGCACTTCAGGCAGAGTTGTGTCTGTATATTGCTGCCATGTCAGGGTACATCTCTGGGAGAGAGGTGACAGGTGCACTTCAGGCAGAGTTGTGTCTGTATATTGCTGCCATGTCAGGGTATATCTCTGGGAGAGAGGTGACAGGTGCACTTCAGGCAGAGCTGTGTCTGTATATTGCTGCCATGTCAGGGTACATCTCTGGGAGAGAAGTGACAGGTGCACTTCAGGCAGAGTTGTGTCTGTATATTGCTGCCATGTCAGGGTACATCTCTGGGAGAGAGGTGACAGGTGCACTTCAGGCAGAGTTGTGTCTGTATATTGCTGCCATGTCAGGGCACATCTCTGGGAGAGAGGTGACAGGTGCACTTCAGGCAGAGTTGTGTCTGTATATTGCTGCCATGTCAGGGTACATCTCTGGGAGAGAGGTGACAGGTGCACTTCAGGCAGAGTTGTGTCTGTATATTGCTGCCATGTCAGGGTACATCTCTGGGAGAGAGGTGACAGGTGCACTTCAGGCAGAGTTGGGCCTGTATATTGCTGCCATGTCAGGGTACATCTCTGGGAGAGAGGTGACAGGTGCACTTCAGGCAGAGTTGTGCCAGTATATTGCTGCCATGTCAGGGTACATCTCTGGGAGAGAGGTGACAGGTGCACTTCAGGCAGAGCTGTGCCAGTATATTGCTGCCATGTCAGGGTACATCTCTGGGAGAGGGGTGACAGGTGCTCTTCAGGCAGAGTTGTGCCTGTATATTGCTGCCATGTCAGGGTACATCTCTGGGAGAGAGGTGACAGGTGCACTTCAGGCAGAGTTGGGCCTGTATATTGCTGCCATGTCAGGGCACATCTCTGGGAGAGAGGTGACAGGTGCACTTCAGGCAGAGTTGTGCCAGTATATTGCTGCCATGTCAGGGTACATCTCTGGGAGAGAGGTGACAGGTGCACTTCAGGCAGAGCTGTGCCAGTATATTGCTGCCATGTCAGGGTACATCTCTGGGAGAGAGGTGACAGGTGCACTTCAGGCAGAGTTGTGCCTGTATATTGCTGCCATGTCAGGGCACATCTCTGGGAGAGAGGTGACAGGTGCTCTTCAGGCAGAGTTGGGTCTGTATATTGCTGCCATGTCAGGGTACATCTCTGGGAGAGGGGTGACAGGTGCACTTCAGGCAGAGTTGTGTCTGTATATTGCTGCCATGTCAGGGTACATCTCTGGGAGAGAGGTGACAGGTGCACTTCAGGCAGAGTTGTGCCTGTATATTGCTGCCATGTCAGGGTACATCTCTGGGAGAGAGGTGACAGGTGCACTTCAGGCAGAGTTGTGTCTGTATATTGCTGCCATGTCAGGGTACATCTCTGGGAGAGAGGTGACAGGTGCACTTCAGGCAGAGTTGTGTCTGTATATTGCTGCCATGTCAGGAAACATCTCCGGGAGAGAGGTGACAGGTGCACTTCAGGCAGAGTTGTGCCTGTATATTGCTGCCATGTCAGGGCACATCTCTGGGAGAGAGGTGACAGGTGCACTTCAGGCAGAGTTGTGTCTGTATATTGCTGCCATGTCAGGAAACATCTCCGGGAGAGAGGTGACAGGTGCACTTCAGGCAGAGTTGTGCCTGTATATTGCTGCCATGTCAGGGTACATCTCTGGGAGAGAGGTGACAGGTGCACTTCAGGCAGAGTTGTGTCTGTATATTGCTGCCATGTCAGGAAACATCTCCGGGAGAGAGGTGACAGGTGCACTTCAGGCAGAGTTGTGCCTGTATATTGCTGCCATGTCAGGGTACATCTCTGGGAGAGAAGTGACAGGTGCACTTCAGGCAGAGTTGTGTCTGTATATTGCTGCCATGTCAGGGTACATCTCTGGGAGAGAGGTGACAGGTGCTCTTCAGGCAGAGTTGGGTCTGTATATTGCTGCCATGTCAGGGCACATCTCTGGGAGAGAAGTGACAGGTGCACTTCAGGCAGAGTTGTGTCTGTATATTGCTGCCATGTCAGGGTACATCTCTGGGAGAGAAGTGACAGGTGCACTTCAGGCAGAGTTGTGTCTGTATATTGCTGCCATGTCAGGGTACATCTCTGGGAGAGAGGTGACAGGTGCTCTTCAGGCAGAGTTGGGTCTGTATATTGCTGCCATGTCAGGGTACATCTCTGGGAGAGAGGTGACAGGTGCACTTCAGGCAGAGTTGTGCCAGTATATTGCTGCCATGTCAGGGTACATCTCTGGGAGAGAGGTGACAGGTGCACTTCAGGCAGAGTTGTGTCTGTATATTGCTGCCATGTCAGGGCACATCTCTGGGAGAGAGGTGACAGGTGCACTTCAGGCAGAGTTGTGTCTGTATATTGCTGCCATGTCAGGGTACATCTCTGGGAGAGAGGTGACAGGTGCACTTCAGGCAGAGTTGTGCCTGTATATTGCTGCCATGTCAGGGTACATCTCTGGGAGAGAGGTGACAGGTGCACTTCAGGCAGAGTTGTGTCTGTATATTGCTGCCATGTCAGGGTACATCTCTGGGAGAGAGGTGACAGGTGCACTTCAGGCAGAGTTGTGCCTGTATATTGCTGCCATGTCAGGGTACATCTCTGGGAGAGAGGTGACAGGTGCACTTCAGGCAGAGTTGTGCCTGTATATTGCTGCCATGTCAGGGTACATCTCTGGGAGAGAGGTGACAGGTGCACTTCAGGCAGAGTTGTGTCTGTATATTGCTGCCATGTCAGGGCACATCTCTGGGAGAGAGGTGACAGGTGCACTTCAGGCAGAGTTGGGCCTGTATATTGCTGCCATGTCAGGGCACATCTCTGGGAGAGAGGTGACAGGTGCACTTCAGGCAGAGTTGTGTCTGTATATTGCTGCCATGTCAGGGCACATCTCTGGGAGAGAAGTGACAGGTGCACTTCAGGCAGAGTTGTGTCTGTATATTGCTGCCATGTCAGGGCACATCTCTGGGAGAGAGGTGACAGGTGCACTTCAGGCAGAGTTGTGTCTGTATATTGCTGCCATGTCAGGGTACATCTCTGGGAGAGAGGTGACAGGTGCACTTCAGGCAGAGTTGTGTCTGTATATTGCTGCCATGTCAGGGTACATCTCCGGGAGAGAGGTGACAGGTGCACTTCAGGCAGAGTTGTGCCTGTATATTGCTGCCATGTCAGGGCACATCTCTGGGAGAGAGGTGACAGGTGCTCTTCAGGCAGAGTTGGGTCTGTATATTGCTGCCATGTCAGGGTACATCTCTGGGAGAGAGGTGACAGGTGCACTTCAGGCAGAGTTGTGCCAGTATATTGCTGCCATGTCAGGGTACATCTCTGGGAGAGAGGTGACAGGTGCACTTCAGGCAGAGTTGTGCCAGTATATTGCTGCCATGTCAGGGTACATCTCTGGGAGAGAGGTGACAGGTGCTCTTCAGGCAGAGTTGTGCCAGTATATTGCTGCCATGTCAGGGTACATCTCTGGGAGAGAGGTGACAGGTGCACTTCAGGCAGAGCTGTGTCTGTATATTGCTGCCATGTCAGGGTACATCTCTGGGAGAGAGGTGACAGGTGCACTTCAGGCAGAGCTGTGTCTGTATATTGCTGCCATGTCAGGGTACATCTCTGGGAGAGGGGTGACAGGTGCACTTCAGGCAGAGTTGGGTCTGTATATTGCTGCCATGTCAGGGTATATCTCTGGGAGAGAGGTGACAGGTGCACTTCAGGCAGAGTTGTGCCTGTATATTGCTGCCATGTCAGGGTACATCTCTGGGAGAGAGGTGACAGGTGCACTTCAGGCAGAGTTGGGCCTGTATATTGCTGCCATGTCAGGGTACATCTCTGGGAGAGAGGTGACAGGTGCACTTCAGGCAGAGTTGGGTCTGTATATTGCTGCCATGTCAGGGTATATCTCTGGGAGAGAGGTGACAGGTGCACTTCAGGCAGAGTTGTGCCTGTATATTGCTGCCATGTCAGGGTACATCTCTGGGAGAGAGGTGACAGGTGCACTTCAGGCAGAGTTGGGCCTGTATATTGCTGCCATGTCAGGGTACATCTCTGGGAGAGAGGTGACAGGTGCACTTCAGGCAGAGTTGTGCCTGTATATTGCTGCCATGTCAGGGCACATCTCTGGGAGAGAGGTGACAGGTGCTCTTCAGGCAGAGTTGGGTCTGTATATTGCTGCCATGTCAGGGTACATCTCTGGGAGAGAGGTGACAGGTGCACTTCAGGCAGAGTTGTGCCAGTATATTGCTGCCATGTCAGGGTACATCTCTGGGAGAGAGGTGACAGGTGCTCTTCAGGCAGAGTTGTGCCAGTATATTGCTGCCATGTCAGGGTACATCTCTGGGAGAGAGGTGACAGGTGCACTTCAGGCAGAGTTGGGCCTGTATATTGCTGCCATGTCAGGGTACATCTCTGGGAGAGAGGTGACAGGTGCACTTCAGGCAGAGTTGTGCCTGTATATTGCTGCCATGTCAGGGCACATCTCTGGGAGAGAGGTGACAGGTGCTCTTCAGGCAGAGTTGGGTCTGTATATTGCTGCCATGTCAGGGTACATCTCTGGGAGAGAGGTGACAGGTGCACTTCAGGCAGAGTTGTGCCAGTATATTGCTGCCATGTCAGGGTACATCTCTGGGAGAGAGGTGACAGGTGCTCTTCAGGCAGAGTTGTGCCAGTATATTGCTGCCATGTCAGGGTACATCTCTGGGAGAGAGGTGACAGGTGCACTTCAGGCAGAGCTGTGTCTGTATATTGCTGCCATGTCAGGGTACATCTCTGGGAGAGAGGTGACAGGTGCACTTCAGGCAGAGCTGTGTCTGTATATTGCTGCCATGTCAGGGTACATCTCTGGGAGAGGGGTGACAGGTGCACTTCAGGCAGAGTTGGGTCTGTATATTGCTGCCATGTCAGGGTATATCTCTGGGAGAGAGGTGACAGGTGCACTTCAGGCAGAGCTGTGTCTGTATATTGCTGCCATGTCAGGGTATATCTCTGGGAGAGAGGTGACAGGTGCACTTCAGGCAGAGTTGTGTCTGTATATTGCTGCCATGTCAGGGTACATCTCTGGGAGAGAGGTGACAGGTGCACTTCAGGCAGAGCTGTGTCTGTATATTGCTGCCATGTCAGGGTACATCTCTGGGAGAGAGGTGACAGGTGCACTTCAGGCAGAGTTGTGCCTGTATATTGCTGCCATGTCAGGGTACATCTCCGGGAGAGAGGTGACAGGTGCACTTCAGGCAGAGTTGTGCCTGTGTATTGCTGCCATGTCAGGGTACATCCCTGGGAGAGAGGTGACAGGTGCACTTCAGGCAGAGTTGGGCCTGTATATTGCTGCCATGTCAGGGCACATCTCTGGGAGAGAGGTGACAGGTGCACTTCAGGCAGAGTTGGGTCTGTATATTGCTGCCATGTCAGGGTACATCTCTGGGAGAGAGGTGACAGGTGCACTTCAGGCAGAGTTGTGCCAGTATATTGCTGCCATGTCAGGGTACATCTCCGGGAGAGGGGTGACAGGTGCACTTCAGGCAGAGTTGTGCCTGTATATTGCTGCCATGTCAGGGTACATCTCTGGGAGAGAGGTGACAGGTGCACTTCAGGCAGAGTTGTGCCTGTATATTGCTGCCATGTCAGGGCACATCTCTGGGAGAGAGGTGACAGGTGCACTTCAGGCAGAGTTGTGCCTGTATATTGCTGCCATGTCAGGGCACATCTCCGGGAGAGAGGTGACAGGTGCACTTCAGGCAGAGTTGTGCCTGTATATTGCTGCCATGTCAGGGTACATCTCTGGGAGAGAGGTGACAGGTGCACTTCAGGCAGAGTTGTGTCTGTATATTGCTGCCATGTCAGGGTACATCTCTGGGAGAGAGGTGACAGGTGCACTTCAGGCAGAGTTGGGCCTGTATATTGCTGCCATGTCAGGGTACATCTCTGGGAGAGAGGTGACAGGTGCACTTCAGGCAGAGCTGTGTCTGTATATTGCTGCCATGTCAGGGTACATCTCTGGGAGAGAGGTGACAGGTGCACTTCAGGCAGAGTTGTGTCTGTATATTGCTGCCATGTCAGGGTATATCTCTGGGAGAGAGGTGACAGGTGCACTTCAGGCAGAGCTGTGTCTGTATATTGCTGCCATGTCAGGGTACATCTCTGGGAGAGAGGTGACAGGTGCACTTCAGGCAGAGTTGTGTCTGTATATTGCTGCCATGTCAGGGTATATCTCTGGGAGAGAGGTGACAGGTGCACTTCAGGCAGAGTTGTGTCTGTATATTGCTGCCATGTCAGGGTACATCTCTGGGAGAGAGGTGACAGGTGCACTTCAGGCAGAGTTGTGCCTGTATATTGCTGCCATGTCAGGGTACATCTCTGGGAGAGGGGTGACAGGTGCACTTCAGGCAGAGTTGTGTCTGTATATTGCTGCCATGTCAGGGTATATCTCTGGGAGAGAGGTGACAGGTGCACTTCAGGCAGAGTTGTGCCTGTATATTGCTGCCATGTCAGGGTATATCTCTGGGAGAGAGGTGACAGGTGCACTTCAGGCAGAGTTGTGTCTGTATATTGCTGCCATGTCAGGGCACATCTCTGGGAGAGAGGTGACAGGTGCACTTCAGGCAGAGCTGTGTCTGTATATTGCTGCCATGTCAGGGTACATCTCTGGGAGAGAGGTGACAGGTGCACTTCAGGCAGAGTTGTGTCTGTATATTGCTGCCATGTCAGGGTATATCTCTGGGAGAGAGGTGACAGGTGCACTTCAGGCAGAGCTGTGTCTGTATATTGCTGCCATGTCAGGGTACATCTCTGGGAGAGAGGTGACAGGTGCACTTCAGGCAGAGTTGTGTCTGTATATTGCTGCCATGTCAGGGTATATCTCTGGGAGAGAGGTGACAGGTGCACTTCAGGCAGAGTTGTGCCTGTATATTGCTGCCATGTCAGGGCACATCTCTGGGAGAGAGGTGACAGGTGCACTTCAGGCAGAGTTGTGTCTGTATATTGCTGCCATGTCAGGGCACATCTCTGGGAGAGAGGTGACAGGTGCACTTCAGGCAGAGTTGGGCCTGTATATTGCTGCCATGTCAGGGTACATCTCTGGGAGAGAGGTGACAGGTGCACTTCAGGCAGAGCTGTGCCTGTATATTGCTGCCATGTCAGGGTACATCTCTGGGAGAGAGGTGACAGGTGCACTTCAGTCAGAGTTGTGCCTGTATATTGCTGCCATGTCAGGGTACATCTCTGGGAGAGAGGTGACAGGTGCACTTCAGGCAGAGTTGTGCCTGTATATTGCTGCCATGTCAGGGCACATCTCTGGGAGAGAGGTGACAGGTGCACTTCAGGCAGAGTTGTGCCTGTATATTGCTGCCATGTCAGGGTACATCTCCGGGAGAGAGGTGACAGGTGCACTTCAGGCAGAGTTGTGCCTGTATATTGCTGCCATGTCAGGGTATATCTCTGGGAGAGAGGTGACAGGTGCACTTCAGGCAGAGTTGTGCCTGTATATTGCTGCCATGTCAGGGTACATCTCTGGGAGAGAGGTGACAGGTGCACTTCAGGCAGAGTTGTGCCTGTATATTGCTGCCATGTCAGGGCACATCTCTGGGAGAGAGGTGACAGGTGCACTTCAGGCAGAGTTGTGCCTGTATATTGCTGCCATGTCAGGGTATATCTCTGGGAGAGAGGTGACAGGTGCACTTCAGGCAGAGTTGTGCCTGTATATTGCTGCCATGTCAGGGCACATCTCTGGGAGAGAGGTGACAGGTGCACTTCAGGCAGAGTTGTGTCTGTATATTGCTGCCATGTCAGGGTACATCTCTGGGAGAGAGGTGACAGGTGCACTTCAGGCAGAGTTGGGCCTGTATATTGCTGCCATGTCAGGGTATATCTCTGGGAGAGAGGTGACAGGTACACTTCAGGCAGAGTTGTGTCTGTATATTGCTGCCATGTCAGGGTACATCTCTGGGAGAGAAGTGACAGGTGCTCTTCAGGCAGAGTTGTGCCAGTATATTGCTGCCATGTCAGGGTACATCTCCGGGAGAGAGGTGACAGGTGCACTTCAGGCAGAGTTGTGCCTGTATATTGCTGCCATGTCAGGGTATATCTCTGGGAGAGAGGTGACAGGTGCACTTCAGGCAGAGTTGTGCCTGTATATTGCTGCCATGTCAGGGTACATCTCTGGGAGAGAGGTGACAGGTGCACTTCAGGCAGAGTTGTGTCTGTATATTGCTGCCATGTCAGGGTACATCTCTGGGAGAGAAGTGACAGGTGCACTTCAGGCAGAGTTGTGTCTGTATATTGCTGCCATGTCAGGGTACATCTCTGGGAGAGAGGTGACAGGTGCACTTTAGGCAGAGTTGTGTCTGTATATTGCTGCCATGTCAGGGTACATCTCTGGGAGAGAGGTGACAGGTGCACTTCAGGCAGAGCTGTGCCTGTATATTGCTGCCATGTCAGGGTACATCTCTGGGAGAGAGGTGATAGGTGCACTTCAGGCAGAGTTGTGTCTGTATATTGCTGCCATGTCAGGGTACATCTCCGGGAGAGAGGTGACAGGTGCACTTCAGGCAGAGTTGTGCCTGTGTATTGCTGCCATGTCAGGGTACATCCCTGGGAGAGAGGTGACAGGTGCACTTCAGGCAGAGTTGGGCCTGTATATTGCTGCCATGTCAGGGTATATCTCTGGGAGAGAGGTGACAGGTGCACTTCAGGCAGAGTTGGGTCTGTATATTGCTGCCATGTCAGGGTACATCTCTGGGAGAGAGGTGACAGGTGCACTTCAGGCAGAGTTGTGCCAGTATATTGCTGCCATGTCAGGGTACATCTCCGGGAGAGAGGTGACAGGTGCTCTTCAGGCAGAGTTGTGTCTGTATATTGCTGCCATGTCAGGGTACATCTCTGGGAGAGAGGTGACAGGTGCACTTCAGGCAGAGTTGTGCCAGTATATTGCTGCCATGTCAGGGTACATCTCTGGGAGAGAGGTGACAGGTGCACTTCAGGCAGAGTTGTGCCAGTATATTGCTGCCATGTCAGGGTACATCTCTGGGAGAGAGGTGACAGGTGCACTTCAGGCAGAGCTGTGCCTGTATATTGCTGCCATGTCAGGGCACATCTCTGGGAGAGAGGTGACAGGTGCACTTCAGGCAGAGTTGTGCCTGTATATTGCTGCCATGTCAGGGCACATCTCCGGGAGAGAGGTGACAGGTGCACTTCAGGCAGAGTTGTGCCTGTATATTGCTGCCATGTCAGGGTACATCTCTGGGAGAGAGGTGACAGGTGCACTTCAGGCAGAGTTGTGTCTGTATATTGCTGCCATGTCAGGGTACATCTCTGGGAGAGAGGTGACAGGTGCACTTCAGGCAGAGTTGGGCCTGTATATTGCTGCCATGTCAGGGTACATCTCTGGGAGAGAGGTGACAGGTGCACTTCAGGCAGAGCTGTGTCTGTATATTGCTGCCATGTCAGGGTACATCTCTGGAAGAGAGGTGACAGGTGCACTTCAGGCAGAGTTGTGTCTGTATATTGCTGCCATGTCAGGGTATATCTCTGGGAGAGAGGTGACAGGTGCACTTCAGGCAGAGCTGTGTCTGTATATTGCTGCCATGTCAGGGTACATCTCTGGGAGAGAGGTGACAGGTGCACTTCAGGCAGAGTTGTGTCTGTATATTGCTGCCATGTCAGGGTATATCTCTGGGAGAGAGGTGACAGGTGCACTTCAGGCAGAGTTGTGTCTGTATATTGCTGCCATGTCAGGGTACATCTCTGGGAGAGAGGTGACAGGTGCACTTCAGGCAGAGTTGTGCCTGTATATTGCTGCCATGTCAGGGTACATCTCTGGGAGAGGGGTGACAGGTGCACTTCAGGCAGAGTTGTGTCTGTATATTGCTGCCATGTCAGGGTATATCTCTGGGAGAGAGGTGACAGGTGCACTTCAGGCAGAGTTGTGCCTGTATATTGCTGCCATGTCAGGGTATATCTCTGGGAGAGAGGTGACAGGTGCACTTCAGGCAGAGTTGTGTCTGTATATTGCTGCCATGTCAGGGCACATCTCTGGGAGAGAGGTGACAGGTGCACTTCAGGCAGAGCTGTGTCTGTATATTGCTGCCATGTCAGGGTACATCTCTGGGAGAGAGGTGACAGGTGCACTTCAGGCAGAGTTGTGTCTGTATATTGCTGCCATGTCAGGGTATATCTCTGGGAGAGAGGTGACAGGTGCACTTCAGGCAGAGCTGTGTCTGTATATTGCTGCCATGTCAGGGTACATCTCTGGGAGAGAGGTGACAGGTGCACTTCAGGCAGAGTTGTGTCTGTATATTGCTGCCATGTCAGGGTATATCTCTGGGAGAGAGGTGACAGGTGCACTTCAGGCAGAGTTGTGCCTGTATATTGCTGCCATGTCAGGGCACATCTCTGGGAGAGAGGTGACAGGTGCACTTCAGGCAGAGTTGTGTCTGTATATTGCTGCCATGTCAGGGCACATCTCTGGGAGAGAGGTGACAGGTGCACTTCAGGCAGAGTTGGGCCTGTATATTGCTGCCATGTCAGGGTACATCTCTGGGAGAGAGGTGACAGGTGCACTTCAGGCAGAGCTGTGCCTGTATATTGCTGCCATGTCAGGGTACATCTCTGGGAGAGAGGTGACAGGTGCACTTCAGGCAGAGTTGTGCCTGTATATTGCTGCCATGTCAGGGTACATCTCTGGGAGAGAGGTGACAGGTGCACTTCAGGCAGAGTTGTGCCTGTATATTGCTGCCATGTCAGGGCACATCTCTGGGAGAGAGGTGACAGGTGCACTTCAGGCAGAGTTGTGCCTGTATATTGCTGCCATGTCAGGGTACATCTCCGGGAGAGAGGTGACAGGTGCACTTCAGGCAGAGTTGTGCCTGTATATTGCTGCCATGTCAGGGTATATCTCTGGGAGAGAGGTGACAGGTGCACTTCAGGCAGAGTTGTGCCTGTATATTGCTGCCATGTCAGGGTACATCTCTGGGAGAGAGGTGACAGGTGCACTTCAGGCAGAGTTGTGCCTGTATATTGCTGCCATGTCAGGGCACATCTCTGGGAGAGAGGTGACAGGTGCACTTCAGGCAGAGTTGTGCCTGTATATTGCTGCCATGTCAGGGTATATCTCTGGGAGAGAGGTGACAGGTGCACTTCAGGCAGAGTTGTGCCTGTATATTGCTGCCATGTCAGGGCACATCTCTGGGAGAGAGGTGACAGGTGCACTTCAGGCAGAGTTGTGTCTGTATATTGCTGCCATGTCAGGGTACATCTCTGGGAGAGAGGTGACAGGTGCACTTCAGGCAGAGTTGGGCCTGTATATTGCTGCCATGTCAGGGTATATCTCTGGGAGAGAGGTGACAGGTACACTTCAGGCAGAGTTGTGTCTGTATATTGCTGCCATGTCAGGGTACATCTCTGGGAGAGAAGTGACAGGTGCTCTTCAGGCAGAGTTGTGCCAGTATATTGCTGCCATGTCAGGGTACATCTCCGGGAGAGAGGTGACAGGTGCACTTCAGGCAGAGTTGTGCCTGTATATTGCTGCCATGTCAGGGTATATCTCTGGGAGAGAGGTGACAGGTGCACTTCAGGCAGAGTTGTGCCTGTATATTGCTGCCATGTCAGGGTACATCTCTGGGAGAGAGGTGACAGGTGCACTTCAGGCAGAGTTGTGTCTGTATATTGCTGCCATGTCAGGGTACATCTCTGGGAGAGAGGTGACAGGTGCACTTTAGGCAGAGTTGTGTCTGTATATTGCTGCCATGTCAGGGTACATCTCTGGGAGAGAGGTGACAGGTGCACTTCAGGCAGAGCTGTGCCTGTATATTGCTGCCATGTCAGGGTACATCTCTGGGAGAGAGGTGACAGGTGCACTTCAGGCAGAGTTGTGCCTGTATATTGCTGCCATGTCAGGGTACATCTCTGGGAGAGAGGTGACAGGTGCACTTCAGGCAGAGTTGTGCCAGTATATTGCTGCCATGTCAGGGTACATCTCTGGGAGAGAGGTGACAGGTGCACTTCAGGCAGAGTTGTGCCTGTATATTGCTGCCATGTCAGGGCACATCTCTGGGAGAGAGGTGACAGGTGCACTTCAGGCAGAGTTGTGCCTGTATATTGCTGCCATGTCAGGGTACATCTCTGGGAGAGAGGTGACAGGTGCACTTCAGGCAGAGTTGGGCCTGTATATTGCTGCCATGTCAGGGTACATCTCTGGGAGAGAGGTGACAGGTGCACTTCAGGCAGAGTTGGGCCTGTATATTGCTGCCATGTCAGGGTATATCTCTGGGAGAGAGGTGACAGGTGCTCTTCAGGCAGAGTTGTGTCTGTATATTGCTGCCATGTCAGGGTACATCTCTGGGAGAGAGGTGACAGGTGCACTTCAGGCAGAGTTGTGCCTGTATATTGCTGCCATGTCAGGGTACATCTCTGGGAGAGAGGTGACAGGTGCACTTCAGGCAGAGTTGTGCCTGTATATTGCTGCCATGTCAGGGTACATCTCTGGGAGAGAGGTGACAGGTGCACTTCAGGCAGAGTTGGGTCTGTATATTGCTGCCATGTCAGGGCACATCTATGGGAGAGAGGTGACAGGTGCACTTCAGGCAGAGCTGTGTCTGTATATTGCTGCCATGTCAGGGTACATCTCTGGGAGAGAGGTGACAGGTGCACTTCAGGCAGAGTTGTGCCTGTATATTGCTGCCATGTCAGGGTACATCTCTGGGAGAGAGGTGACAGGTGCACTTCAGGCAGAGTTGTGCCTGTATATTGCTGCCATGTCAGGGCACATCTCTGGGAGAGAGGTGACAGGTGCACTTCAGGCAGAGCTGTGCCTGTATATTGCTGCCATGTCAGGGTACATCTCTGGGAGAGAGGTGACAGGTGCTCTTCAGGCAGAGTTGTGCCTGTATATTGCTGCCATGTCAGGGTACATCTCTGGGAGAGAGGTGACAGGTGCACTTCAGGCAGAGTTGTGCCTGTATATTGCTGCCATGTCAGGGCACATCTCTGGGAGAGAGGTGACAGGTGCACTTCAGGCAGAGTTGTGCCTGTATATTGCTGCCATGTCAGGGTACATCTCTGGGAGAGAGGTGACAGGTGCTCTTCAGGCAGAGTTGTGTCTGTATATTGCTGCCATGTCAGGGTATATCTCTGGGAGAGAGGTGACAGGTGCACTTCAGGCAGAGCTGTGCCAGTATATTGCTGCCATGTCAGGGCACATCTCTGGGAGAGAGGTGACAGGTGCACTTCAGGCAGAGTTGTGCCTGTATATTGCTGCCATGTCAGGGTACATCTCTGGGAGAGAGGTGGCAGGTGCACTTCAGGCAGAGTTGTGTCTGTATATTGCTGCCATGTCAGGGTATATCTCTGGGAGAGAGGTGACAGGTGCACTTCAGGCAGAGTTGTGCCTGTATATTGCTGCCATGTCAGGGCACATCTCTGGGAGAGAGGTGACAGGTGCACTTCAGGCAGAGCTGTGTCTGTATATTGCTGCCATGTCAGGGTACATCTCTGGGAGAGAGGTGACAGGTGCACTTCAGGCAGAGTTGTGTCTGTATATTGCTGTCATGTCAGGGCACATCTCTGGGAGAAAGGTGACAGGTGCACTTCAGGCAGAGTTGTGTCTGTATATTGCTGCCATGTCAGGGCACATCTCTGGGAGAGAGGTGACAGGTGCACTTCAGGCAGAGTTGTGTCTGTATATTGCTGTCATGTCAGGGTACATCTCTGGGAGAAAGGTGACAGGTGCACTTCAGGCAGAGTTGTGTCTGTATATTGCTGCCATGTCAGGGCACATCTCTGGGAGAGAGGTGACAGGTGCACTTCAGGCAGAGTTGGGCCTGTATATTGCTGCCATGTCAGGGCACATCTCTGGGAGAAAGGTGACAGGTGCACTTCAGGCAGAGTTGTGTCTGTATATTGCTGCCATGTCAGGGCACATCTCTGGGAGAGAGGTGACAGGTGCACTTCAGGCAGAGTTGTGTCTGTATATTGCTGCCATGTCAGGGTACATCTCTGGGAGAGAGGTGACAGGTGCACTTCAGGCAGAGTTGTGTCTGTATATTGCTGCCATGTCAGGGTACATCTCTGGGAGAGAGGTGACAGGTGCACTTTAGGCAGAGTTGTGTCTGTATATTGCTGCCATGTCAGGGTACATCTCTGGGAGAGAGGTGACAGGTGCACTTCAGGCAGAGTTGTGTCTGTATATTGCTGCCATGTCAGGGTACATCTCTGGGAGAGAGGTGACAGGTGCACTTCAGGCAGAGCTGTGCCTGTATATTGCTGCCATGTCAGGGTACATCTCTGGGAGAGAGGTGACAGGTGCACTTTAGGCAGAGCTGTGTCTGTATATTGCTGCCATGTCAGGGTACATCTCCGGGAGAGAGGTGACAGGTGCACTTCAGGCAGAGTTGTGTCTGTATATTGCTGCCATGTCAGGGTACATCTCCGGGAGAGAGGTGACAGGTGCACTTCAGGCAGAGTTGTGTCTGTATATTGCTGCCATGTCAGGGTACATCTCTGGGAGAGAGGTGACAGGTGCACTTCAGGCAGAGTTGGGCCTGTATATTGCTGCCATGTCAGGGTACATCTCTGGGAGAGAGGTGACAGGTGCACTTCAGGCAGAGTTGTGTCTGTATATTGCTGCCATGTCAGGGTACATCTCTGGGAGAGAGGTGACAGGTGCACTTCAGGCAGAGCTGTGCCTGTATATTGCTGCCATGTCAGGGTACATCTCTGGGAGAGAGGTGACAGGTGCACTTCAGGCAGAGTTGTGTCTGTATATTGCTGCCATGTCAGGGTACATCTCTGGGAGAGAGGTGACAGGTGCACTTCAGGCAGAGTTGTGCCTGTATATTGCTGCCATGTCAGGGTATATCTCTGGGAGAGAAGTGACAGGTGCTCTTCAGGCAGAGTTGTGCCTGTATATTGCTGCCATGTCAGGGTACATCTCTGGGAGAGAGGTGACAGGTGCACTTCAGGCAGAGTTGTGTCTGTATATTGCTGCCATGTCAGGGTACATCTCTGGGAGAGAGGTGACAGGTGCACTTCAGGCAGAGTTGTGTCTGTATATTGCTGCCATGTCAGGGTATATCTCTGGGAGAGAGGTGACAGGTGCACTTCAGGCAGAGTTGGGCCTGTATATTGCTGCCATGTCAGGGTACATCTCTGGGAGAGAGGTGACAGGTGCACTTCAGGCAGAGTTGTGCCAGTATATTGCTGCCATGTCAGGGTACATCTCTGGGAGAGAGGTGACAGGTGCACTTCAGGCAGAGCTGTGTCTGTATATTGCTGCCATGTCAGGGCACATCTCTGGGAGAGAGGTGACAGGTGCACTTCAGGCAGAGTTGTGTCTGTATATTGCTGCCATGTCAGGGCACATCTCTGGGAGAGAGGTGACAGGTGCACTTCAGGCAGAGCTGTGCCTGTATATTGCTGCCATGTCAGGGCACATCTCTGGGAGAGAGGTGACAGGTGCACTTCAGGCAGAGTTGTGCCTGTATATTGCTGCCATGTCAGGGTACATCTCTGGGAGAGAGGTGACAGGTGCACTTCAGGCAGAGTTGGGCCTGCATATTGCTGCCATGTCAGGGTACATCTCTGGGAGAGAGGTGACAGGTGCACTTCAGGCAGAGCTGTGCCAGTATATTGCTGCCATGTCAGGGTACATCTCTGGGAGAGGGGTGACAGGTGCACTTCAGGCAGAGTTGTGCCTGTATATTGCTGCCATGTCAGGGTACATCTCTGGGAGAGAGGTGACAGGTGCACTTCAGGCAGAGTTGTGTCTGTATATTGCTGCCATGTCAGGGTATATCTCTGGGAGAGAGGTGACAGGTGCACTTCAGGCAGAGTTGGGCCTGTATATTGCTGCCATGTCAGGGTACATCTCTGGGAGAGAGGTGACAGGTGCACTTCAGGCAGAGTTGTGCCAGTATATTGCTGCCATGTCAGGGTACATCTCTGGGAGAGAGGTGACAGGTGCACTTCAGGCAGAGCTGTGCCAGTATATTGCTGCCATGTCAGGGTACATCTCTGGGAGAGGGGTGACAGGTGCTCTTCAGGCAGAGTTGTGCCTGTATATTGCTGCCATGTCAGGGTACATCTCTGGGAGAGAGGTGACAGGTGCACTTCAGGCAGAGTTGGGCCTGTATATTGCTGCCATGTCAGGGTACATCTCTGGGAGAGGGGTGACAGGTGCACTTCAGGCAGAGTTGGGCCTGTATATTGCTGCCATGTCAGGGTACATCTCTGGGAGAGAAGTGACAGGTGCACTTCAGGCAGAGCTGTGCCAGTATATTGCTGCCATGTCAGGGTACATCTCTGGGAGAGAGGTGACAGGTGCACTTCAGGCAGAGTTGTGCCTGTATATTGCTGCCATGTCAGGGCACATCTCTGGGAGAGAGGTGACAGGTGCTCTTCAGGCAGAGTTGGGTCTGTATATTGCTGCCATGTCAGGGTACATCTCTGGGAGAGGGGTGACAGGTGCACTTCAGGCAGAGTTGTGTCTGTATATTGCTGCCATGTCAGGGTACATCTCTGGGAGAGAGGTGACAGGTGCACTTCAGGCAGAGTTGTGCCTGTATATTGCTGCCATGTCAGGGTACATCTCTGGGAGAGAGGTGACAGGTGCACTTCAGGCAGAGTTGTGTCTGTATATTGCTGCCATGTCAGGAAACATCTCCGGGAGAGAGGTGACAGGTGCACTTCAGGCAGAGTTGTGCCTGTATATTGCTGCCATGTCAGGGTACATCTCTGGGAGAGAAGTGACAGGTGCACTTCAGGCAGAGTTGTGTCTGTATATTGCTGCCATGTCAGGGTACATCTCTGGGAGAGAGGTGACAGGTGCTCTTCAGGCAGAGTTGGGTCTGTATATTGCTGCCATGTCAGGGCACATCTCTGGGAGAGAAGTGACAGGTGCACTTCAGGCAGAGTTGTGTCTGTATATTGCTGCCATGTCAGGGTACATCTCTGGGAGAGAAGTGACAGGTGCACTTCAGGCAGAGTTGTGTCTGTATATTGCTGCCATGTCAGGGTACATCTCTGGGAGAGAGGTGACAGGTGCTCTTCAGGCAGAGTTGGGTCTGTATATTGCTGCCATGTCAGGGTACATCTCTGGGAGAGAGGTGACAGGTGCACTTCAGGCAGAGTTGTGCCAGTATATTGCTGCCATGTCAGGGTACATCTCTGGGAGAGAGGTGACAGGTGCACTTCAGGCAGAGTTGTGTCTGTATATTGCTGCCATGTCAGGGCACATCTCTGGGAGAGAGGTGACAGGTGCACTTCAGGCAGAGTTGTGTCTGTATATTGCTGCCATGTCAGGGTACATCTCTGGGAGAGAGGTGACAGGTGCACTTCAGGCAGAGTTGTGCCTGTATATTGCTGCCATGTCAGGGTACATCTCTGGGAGAGAGGTGACAGGTGCACTTCAGGCAGAGTTGTGTCTGTATATTGCTGCCATGTCAGGGTACATCTCTGGGAGAGAGGTGACAGGTGCACTTCAGGCAGAGTTGTGCCTGTATATTGCTGCCATGTCAGGGTACATCTCTGGGAGAGAGGTGACAGGTGCACTTCAGGCAGAGTTGTGCCTGTATATTGCTGCCATGTCAGGGTACATCTCTGGGAGAGAGGTGACAGGTGCACTTCAGGCAGAGTTGTGTCTGTATATTGCTGCCATGTCAGGGCACATCTCTGGGAGAGAGGTGACAGGTGCACTTCAGGCAGAGTTGGGCCTGTATATTGCTGCCATGTCAGGGCACATCTCTGGGAGAGAGGTGACAGGTGCACTTCAGGCAGAGTTGTGTCTGTATATTGCTGCCATGTCAGGGCACATCTCTGGGAGAGAAGTGACAGGTGCACTTCAGGCAGAGTTGTGTCTGTATATTGCTGCCATGTCAGGGCACATCTCTGGGAGAGAGGTGACAGGTGCACTTCAGGCAGAGTTGTGTCTGTATATTGCTGCCATGTCAGGGTACATCTCTGGGAGAGAGGTGACAGGTGCACTTCAGGCAGAGTTGTGTCTGTATATTGCTGCCATGTCAGGGTACATCTCCGGGAGAGAGGTGACAGGTGCACTTCAGGCAGAGTTGTGCCTGTATATTGCTGCCATGTCAGGGCACATCTCTGGGAGAGAGGTGACAGGTGCTCTTCAGGCAGAGTTGGGTCTGTATATTGCTGCCATGTCAGGGTACATCTCTGGGAGAGAGGTGACAGGTGCACTTCAGGCAGAGTTGTGCCAGTATATTGCTGCCATGTCAGGGTACATCTCTGGGAGAGAGGTGACAGGTGCACTTCAGGCAGAGTTGTGCCAGTATATTGCTGCCATGTCAGGGTACATCTCTGGGAGAGAGGTGACAGGTGCTCTTCAGGCAGAGTTGTGCCAGTATATTGCTGCCATGTCAGGGTACATCTCTGGGAGAGAGGTGACAGGTGCACTTCAGGCAGAGCTGTGTCTGTATATTGCTGCCATGTCAGGGTACATCTCTGGGAGAGAGGTGACAGGTGCACTTCAGGCAGAGCTGTGTCTGTATATTGCTGCCATGTCAGGGTACATCTCTGGGAGAGGGGTGACAGGTGCACTTCAGGCAGAGTTGGGTCTGTATATTGCTGCCATGTCAGGGTATATCTCTGGGAGAGAGGTGACAGGTGCACTTTAGGCAGAGTTGTGTCTGTATATTGCTGCCATGTCAGGGCACATCTCTGGGAGAGAGGTGACAGGTGCACTTCAGGCAGAGTTGGGCCTGTATATTGCTGCCATGTCAGGGTACATCTCCGGGAGAGAGGTGACAGGTGCACTTCAGGCAGAGTTGTGCCAGTATATTGCTGCCATGTCAGGGTACATCTCTGGGAGAGAGGTGACAGGTGCACTTCAGGCAGAGTTGTGCCTGTATATTGCTGCCATGTCAGGGTACATCTCCGGGAGAGAGGTGACAGGTGCACTTCAGGCAGAGCTGTGTCTGTACATTGCTGCCATGTCAGGGTACATCTCTGGGAGAGAGGTGACAGGTGCACTTCAGGCAGAGCTGTGTCTGTATATTGCTGCCATGTCAGGGTACATCTCTGGGAGAGAAGTGACAGGTGCACTTCAGGCAGAGCTGTGCCTGTATATTGCTGCCATGTCAGGGTACATCTCTGGGAGAGAGGTGACAGGTGCACTTCAGGCAGAGTTGTGCCAGTATATTGCTGCCATGTCAGGGCACATCTCTGGGAGAGAGGTGACAGGTGCACTTCAGGCAGAGTTGTGCCTGTATATTGCTGCCATGTCAGGGTACATCTCTGGGAGAGAGGTGACAGGTGCACTTCAGGCAGAGTTGTGTCTGTATATTGCTGCCATGTCAGGGTACATCTCTGGGAGAGAAGTGACAGGTGCACTTCAGGCAGAGCTGTGCCTGTATATTGCTGCCATGTCAGGGCACATCTCCGGGAGAGAGGTGACAGGTGCACTTCAGGCAGAGTTGTGCCTGTATATTGCTGCCATGTCAGGGCACATCTCTGGGAGAGAGGTGACAGGTGCACTTCAGGCAGAGCTGTGCCAGTATATTGCTGCCATGTCAGGGCACATCTCTGGGAGAGAGGTGACAGGTGCACTTCAGGCAGAGCTGTGCCAGTATATTGCTGCCATGTCAGGGCACATCTCTGGGAGAGAGGTGACAGGTGCTCTTCAGGCAGAGTTGGGTCTGTATATTGCTGCCATGTCAGGGTACATCTCTGGGAGAGAGGTGACAGGTGCACTTCAGGCAGAGTTGTGCCTGTATATTGCTGCCATGTCAGGGTACATCTCTGGGAGAGGGGTGACAGGTGCACTTCAGGCAGAGTTGTGCCTGTATATTGCTGCCATGTCAGGGCACATCTCCGGGAGAGAGGTGACAGGTGCACTTCAGGCAGAGTTGGGCCTGTATATTGCTGCCATGTCAGGGCACATCTCTGGGAGAGAGGTGACAGGTGCACTTCAGGCAGAGTTGGGTCTGTATATTGCTGCCATGTCAGGGCACATCTCTGGGAGAGAGGTGACAGGTGCACTTCAGGCAGAGCTGTGCCTGTATATTGCTGCCATGTCAGGGTACATCTCTGGGAGAGAAGTGACAGGTGCACTTTAGGCAGAGTTGTGTCTGTATATTGCTGCCATGTCAGGGTACATCTCTGGGAGAAAAGTGACAGGTGCACTTCAGGCAGAGTTGTGCCTGTATATTGCTGCCATGTCAGGGTACATCTCCGGGAGAGGGGTGACAGGTGCACTTCAGGCAGAGCTGTGTCTGTATATTGCTGCCATGTCAGGGCACATCTCTGGGAGAGAAGTGACAGGTGCACTTCAGGCAGAGTTGTGCCTGTATATTGCTGCCATGTCAGGGCACATCTCTGGGAGAGAGGTGACAGGTGCACTTCAGGCAGAGTTGTGCCTGTATATTGCTGCCATGTCAGGGCACATCTCTGGGAGAGAGGTGACAGGTGCACTTCAGGCAGAGTTGGGTCTGTATATTGCTGCCATGTCAGGGTACATCTCTGGGAGAGAGGTGACAGGTGCACTTCAGGCAAAGTTGGGCCTGTATATTGCTGCCATGTCAGGGCACATCTCTGGGAGAGAGGTGACAGGTGCACTTCAGGCAAAGTTGGGCCTGTATATTGCTGCCATGTCAGGGCACATCTCTGGGAGAGAGGTGACAGGTGCACTTCAGGCAGAGCTGTGCCTGTATATTGCTGCCATGTCAGGGCACATCCCTGGGAGAGAGGTGACAGGTGCACTTCAGGCAGAGTTGTGCCTGTATATTGCTGCCATGTCAGGGCACATCTCTGGGAGAGAGGTGACAGGTGCACTTCAGGCAGAGTTGGGCCTGTATATTGCTGCCATGTCAGGGTACATCTCTGGGAGAGAGGTGACAGGTGCACTTCAGGCAGAGTTGTGTCTGTATATTGCTGCCATGTCAGGGCACATCTCTGGGAGAGAGGTGACAGGTGCACTTCAGGCAGAGTTGTGCCTGTATATTGCTGCCATGTCAGGGTACATCTCTGGGAGAGAGGTGACAGGTGCACTTCAGGCAGAGTTGTGTCTGTATATTGCTGCCATGTCAGGGCACATCTCTGGGAGAGAGGTGACAGGTGCACTTCAGGCAGAGTTGGGCCTGTATATTGCTGCCATGTCAGGGTACATCTCTGGGAGAGAGGTGACAGGTGCACTTCAGGCAGAGTTGTGTCTGTATATTGCTGCCATGTCAGGGCACATCTCTGGGAGAGAGGTGACAGGTGCACTTCAGGCAGAGCTGTGCCTGTATATTGCTGCCATGTCAGGGCACATCTCTGGGAGAGAGGTGACAGGTGCACTTCAGGCAGAGTTGTGCCTGTATATTGCTGCCATGTCAGGGTATATCTCTGGGAGAGAGGTGACAGGTGCACTTCAGGCAGAGTTGTGTCTGTATATTGCTGCCATGTCAGGGTACATCTCTGGGAGAGAGGTGACAGGTGCACTTCAGGCAGAGTTGTGCCTGTATATTGCTGCCATGTCAGGGTACATCTCTGGGAGAGGGGTGACAGGTGCACTTCAGGCAGAGTTGGGTCTGTATATTGCTGCCATGTCAGGGCACATCTCTGGGAGAGAGGTGACAGGTGCACTTCAGGCAGAGTTGGGCCTGTATATTGCTGCCATGTCAGGGTACATCTCTGGGAGAGAGGTGACAGGTGCACTTCAGGCAGAGTTGGGCCTGTATATTGCTGCCATGTCAGGGCACATCTCTGGGATCCGGCATGCCCTGAGCTCTTAGTCACCATGTTTTTCTTTAACCACAACAGCCTCTTATTAATTAAATGTAATGAGACAGTTATCCAGGTCAGTTGGCAAGCTAGGCGGTCTCACACAGGGCAGACGTCAGTGGGCTGTGGTGATGCCAAGCTTCTGTGCCATGCCTGCCGCAGGGGATTCTGGGAGGGAGGGGCACAAACACACAACAGCAGGCTATGGCAAGCTCTGCCAGGCTGCACCCTCCGACCCATTCACTGTACAATGCTTGCCTCAGGTGTGATCATTCCCTCAGATTTGAGGAATGGTCTTCGGAAGGTAATTATCGATTTATCCCATAAACGGGCCGATTAGGGCATTTTCTCTCTTCAAATTCCATCATAAAATCCAATGTTTCTATCAACAAAATTCTGTATTCCAATCCGCCATAGAATCGTTTCACGTTGATTTTCTCTACATTATCTGTGGGTTTCTGTACAATTTCGGATTGAATGATCACATCTGAGGAAAAAAGTACCGTTTCGGTTAGGGCTACACAAATCTAATGAATTGTTGCAATTGAGAGATTTTAAGCGCTAATGCTAAGACACCCTAATGAAGATATAAAAAAAATGTGCATTTATAACATGTTTTTGAACTTGCAACAGAAAAGTCACAAGGTTCCCCTGCTGGAGTGAGCTGTGTATACATTAGATAAAAGTCATTTAAAATGACCGACGAACTACAGATTTCTTAGTTTTGGATGACAACTCGTTGTAGAAAAACTTAAACTACAATAATCAGCAACTGCGATCCAACTGGTGGATTGATTCAGATGACTAGCGTGCAGATATTGTAAAGTTGGCCACATGTGTACAAATTGTTCAAATTTAACTCTAATCCTACCATAGTCCTAGCCTAATGTCCTCCCATATTATTATTATGTATTTATATAGCACTGACATCTTCTGCAGCACATTACAGAGTACATAGTCATGTCACTGACTGTCCTCAGAGGAGCTCACACTCTAATCCTACCATAGCCATAGTCTAATGTCCTCCCATATTATTATTATGTATTTATATATAGAGTTGGGCCGAACGGTTCGCCTGCGAACGGTTCCATGCGAACTTCAGTGGTTCGCGTTCGCGTCCCGCAGGCGAACCTTTGCGGAAGTTCGGTTCGCCCCATAATGCACATGGAGGGTCAACTTTGACCCTCTACATCACAGTCAGCAGGCCCAGTGTAGCCAATTAGGCTACACTAGCCCCTGGAGCCCCACCCCCCCCCTTATATAAGGCAGGCAGCGGCGGCCATTACGGTCACTCGTGTGCTGCCTGCGTTAGTGAGAGTAGGGCGAGCTGCTGCAGACTGTCTCTCAGGGAAAGATTAGTTAGGCTTAACTTGTTCCTGTCTGGCTGCATACCTGTGCTGTGAACCCACCACTGCATACCTGTGCTGTGAACCCACCACTGCATACCTGTGCTGTGAACCCACCACTGCATACCTGTGCTGTGAACCCACCACTGCATACCTGTGCTGTGAACCCACCACTGCATACCTGTTCAGTGAACCTGCCACTGCATACCTGTTCTGTTCAGTGGACCCGCCACTGTATACCTGTTCATTGAACCCACCACTGCATACCTGTGCTGTGAACCCACCACTGCATACCTGTTCTGTGAACCCACCACTGCATACCTGTTCAGTGAACCCGCCACTGCATACCTGTTCTGTTCAGTGGACCCGCCACTGTATACCTGTTCAGTGAACCCGCCACTGCATACCTGTTCTGTTCAGTGGACCCGCCACTGTATACCTGTTCAGTGAACCCACCACTGCATACCTGTGCTGTGAACCCACCACTGCATACCTGTTCTGTGAACCCACCACTGCATACCTGTTCAGTGAACCCGCCACTGCATACCTGTTCTGTTCAGTGGACCCGCCACTGTATACCTGTTCAGTGAACCCGCCACTGCATACCTGTTCTGTTCAGTGGACCCGCCACTGTATACCTGTTCAGTGAACCCGCCACTGCATACCTGTTGTGTTCAGTGAACCTGCCACTGCATACCTGTTCTGTGAACCCGCCACTGTATACCTGTTCTGTTTAGTGAACCCGCCACTGTATACCTGTTCTGTTTAGTGAACCCGCCACTGCATACCTGTTCTGTTCAGTGGACCCGCCACTGTATACCTGTTCAGTGAACCCGCCACTGCATACCTGTTGTGTTCAGTGAACCTGCCACTGCATGCAGGATGCAGCACATGCAGAACCAGCTGTCAACTATGCTTTACAATGCCTTTAAGGGTGATGTGACGGCACAACACCAGCAAGGTACCACTGCCACTAATCCTCCTCCCGTGTCCACGCAGTCAAAGACAGGACGCTCCAGCGATCTCATGGTGATGTCGGACATGCGGACGTTCTTTAGTCCAACGCCTCGCCGTAGCCCTTCCGGATCCACCGTCCACCAACGCCTGGAACGGCAGGTAGCCGACTACCTGGCCTTAAGTGTGGATGTAGACACTGCTGTGAACAGCGATGAGGAACCCTTGAACTACTGGGTGCGCAGGCTTGACCTGTGGCCAGAACTGTCCCAATTTGCCATCCAACTTCTCTCCTGCCCTGCCGCAAGCGTCCTGTCAGAAAGGACCTTCAGCGCAGCTGGAGGCATTGTCACAGAGAAGAGAAGTCGCCTAAGTCACAAAAGTGTTAAGTACCTCACCTTTATCAAAATGAATGAGGCATGGATCCCGGAGGGCTGCTGCCCGCCCCAAGACTAAGTCAGTCCCCGCACACACAGCATCTCTGCCTGCACGCCGTGTGACTGGCTGCCTGGCCTGCCCCAAGAAGACTAAGTCGCTCCCAGTCCCTCCACACAGCATGTCTGCCTGCAGGCCGCTTGACTACCTTCTCCGCCACCACCAACAGGGTCCGGGACTCCAGGCGGATTGCTGAATTTTTTAGGCCGCTGCTAGCCGCTGTAATAATTTTTCTGGTGCGTGTACATGACTGCCTAATTTTTCTGGCTGCACTGCGGGCAGCTGCAACAACAAAAGAAAAGGCATGTACATGCGCCCCCTTCGTGATCATTACCTTGCCGTGGTGAAGGGGCTTGCATATCACAATGAAGCAATGACCGGCGCCTAGATGAGTGTCTCGGGGGGCACACAAAAGATAATAAGGTCGTTGCTTCATTGTGGTCAGACCAAATTTGATCAGCTGGACAGTCACTGTTCTGTCATTCAGCTACATCAGCCAGGCGACCATATGGGCTGTAAAGCCACCAAAACCTGCACTCTCGGCATGGTGCGCACCAGTCCAGCACGGCCGTCACTACACAAACAGCTGTTTGCGGTGCGTTACACGGTGAGTTTGGTGTGTCAGTGTGAAGCAGTACTCTAATTACACTCCCTGATTGATGTATACACATGCAAGATGTTTGAAAGCACTTTAGGCCTGTCATTTAGCATTCAATGTGATTTCTGCCCCTAAAACGCTGCTTTGCGTCAAATCCAGATTTTTCCCCGGGACTTTTGGCATGTATCCCACTCCGCCATCCCCCCCTCCAGGTGTTAGACCCCTTGAAACATCTTTTCCATCACTTTTGTGGCCAGCATAATTATTTTTTTTTTCAAAGTTCGCCTCCCCATTGAAGTCTATTGCGGTTCGCGAACTTTAACGCGAACCGAACCTTCCGCGGAAGTTCGCGAACCAGGTTCGCGAACCTAAAATCGGAGGTTCGGCCCAACTCTATTTATATAGCACTGACATCTTCTGCAGCACATTACAGAGTACATAGTCATGTCACTGACTGTCCTCAGAGGAGCTCACAATCTAATCCTACCATAGTCCTAGCCTAATGTCCTCCCATATTATTATTATGTATTTATATAGCACTGACATCTTCCGCAGCACATTACAGAGTACATAGTCATGTCACTGACTGTCCTCAGAGGAGCGCACAATCTAATCCTACCATAGTCCTAGCCTAATGTCCTCCCATATTATTATTATGTATTTATATAGCACTGACATCTTCTGCAGCACATTACAGAGTACATAGTAATTTCCCTGACTGTCCTCAGAGGAGCTCACAATCTAATCCTACCATAGTCCTAGCCTAATGTCCTCCCATATTATTATTATGTATTTATATAGCACTGACATCTTCTGCAGCACATTACAGAGTACATAGTCATGTCACTGACTGTCCTCAGAGGAGCTCACACTCTAATCCTACCATAGTCATAGCCTAATGTCCTCCCATATTATTATTATGTATTTATAACTGACCTCTTCTGCAGCACATTACAGAGTACATAGTCATGTCACTGACTGTCCTCAGAGGAGCTCACAATCTAATCCTACCATAGTCCTAGCCTTATGTCCTCCCATATTATTATTATGTATTTATATAGCACTGACATCTTCTGCAGCACATTACAGAGTACATAGCCATGTCACTGACTGTCCTCAGAGGAGCTCACAATCTAATCCTACTATAGTCCTAGCCTAATGTCCTCCCATATTATTATTATGTATTTATATAGCACTGACATCTTCTGCAGCACATTACAGAGTACATAGTCATGTCACTGACTGCCCTCAGAGGAGCTCACTCTCTAATCCTACCATAGTCATAGTCTAATGTCCTACCATATTATTATTATGTATGTATACAGCACTGACATCTCCTGCAGCACATTAGAGTACATAGTCATGTCAGTGACTGTCCTCAGAGGAGCTCACACTCTAATCCTACTATAGTCATATGTCTAATGTCCTACCATATTATTATTATGTATTTATACAGCACTGACATCTCCTGCAGCACATTACAGAGTACAGAGTCATGTCACTGACTGTCCTCAGAGGAGCTCACAATCTTATGCCTACCATAGTCATATGTTCACTGGAGTCCTGTGCCAATTTAGGGGAAGCCATTAAATGGTTTAGGATGTGAGAGGAAACTTGAATGCCCGGAGGAAACCCACACAGACACAGGGGGAACATACAAACCCTGTGCAGATAGTGCCCTGGCTGGGATATGAACTGGGGACCCAGCAGGCGAGAGCACTAACCACTACGCCGCCGTGCGTTCTGCAGAGAATAGCATTGTGTGTGGTGTATAGAGAACCAAGACCTTCATTTCTCTCCAATATCACAGCTGCATTCTGGAGATAACCATTAATGAGAGAATTCTCCCACAGAAATAAGGTGACAGCAATGTTAATGGCTGCTTAATAAGCTCAGTCTGGACTCGGAATGTGGGGTAATGAATTCTGCAGCGGCCAGAGGACGGGATGCTTGTCTGAGGCCTGCCGGGTGACACAGGCGGGCAGCCATGCTGTTTGGCCTAGCTAGTAATTAGCCTATCCATTAGCTGCCACTGATTTACATGACTGGGAGATGAGACACTGGGAATGAATGGACTGGCTGCTGACTCATTATAGGAACCAGTATCTGCCTGCTGAGCTGAGAGCAAAGAGGACCTGTCACATCTAGTGCAGGCAGCCTGTGTCTACCTGCTGAGCTGACAGCAAAGAGGACCTGTCACATCTAGTGCAGCCAGCCTATGTCTATCTGCTGAGCTGACAGCAAAGAGGACCTGTCACATCCAGTGCAGCCAGCCTGTGTCTACCTGCTGAGCTGAGAGCAAAGAGGACCTGTCACATCTAGTGCAGCCAGCCTGTGTCTGCCTGCTGAGCTGAGAGCAAAGAGGACCTGTCACATCCAGTGCTCCCAGCCTGTGTCTACCTACTGAGCTGAGATCAAAGAGGACCTGTCACATCCAGTGCAGCCAGCCTGTGTCTATCTGCTGAGCTGACAGCAAAGAGGACCTGTCACATCCAGTGCAGGCACCCTGTGTCTACCTGCTGAGCTGAGAGCAAAGAGGACCTGTCATATCCAGTGCAGCCAGCCTGTGTCTACCTGCTGAGCTGAGAGCAAAGAGGACCTGTCATATCTAGTGCAGCCAGCCTGTGTCTACCTGCTGAGCTGAGAGCAAAGAGGACCTGTCATATCCAATGCAGCCAGCCTGTGTCTATCTGCTGAGCTGAGAGCAAAGAGGACCTGTCATATCTAGTGCAGCCAACCTGTGTCTACCTGCTGAGCTGAGAGCAAAGAGGACCTGTCATATCCAGTGCAGCCAGCCTGTGTCTACCTGCTGAGCTGAGAGCAAAGAGGACCTGTCATATCTAGTGCAGCCAGCCTGTGTCTACCTGCTGAGCTGAGAGCAAAGAGGACCTGTCATATCCAGTGCAGCCAGCCTGTGTCTACCTGCTGAACAGACAGCAAAGAGGACCTGTCATATCCAGTGCACCCAGCCTGTGTCTACCTGCTGAGCTGACAGCAAAGAGGACCTGTCACATCCAGTGCAGCCAGCCTGTGTCTGCCTGCTGAGCTGAGAGCAAAGAGGACCTGTCACATCCAGTGCAGCCAGCCTGTGTCTACCTGCTGAGCTGAGAGCAAAGAGGACCTGTCATATCCAGTGCAGCCAGCCTGTGTCTACCTGCTGAGCTGAGAGCAAAGAGGACCTGTCACATCCAGTGCAGCCAGCCTGTGTCTACCTGCTGAGCTGACCGCAAAGAGGACCTGTCACATCCAGTGCAGCCAGCCTGTGTCTACCTGCTGAGCTGACAGCAAAGAGGACCTGTCACATCCAGTGCAGCCAGCCTGTGTCTACCTGCTGAGCTGACAGCAAAGAGGACCTGTCACATCCAGTGCAGCCAGCCTGTGTCTACCTGCTGAGCTGACAGCAAAGAGGACCTGTCACATCCAGTGCAGCCAGCCTGTGTCTACCTGCTGAGCTGACCGCAAAGAGGACCTGTCACATCCAGTGCAACTCCAGTGTATTTATCCAGGGGTACATACCATGACAACGCTGACAGAAGCAGCATTAGTGAACAGAAGTCATGATTTAAGGCGTTTGTCAGGTCACATGACTTCGCTCCCGCCCTCCCTTCATCTTCCAGGTGCTGCGGACTGACGGTTGAGGGGCGACACCCTCTGATGTCAGGAGACCACAACAAAATGTTCCGCTAAAATTACTACCTTCCCCGAAAATGCCCAAAGCGCTGAGCCTGGACGGTTCTCTCAGTCAGGAAAACATCGTTAATCTGTTGTGAGCGCAGTCGTGTGCGGGCTTGTTCCGTGTAGTGTGTATGAACCCTGGCGTGTTCGCTGCTGCCGTGTGTTCAGACATTCCCCGTGCACACACGGCCCTGCGTGGATTGTTTATAATGAACGGGTATAAAATATTCACTTTTACGGCCTTTAGACGTTGGTATTGCAAATGAGATGAATAAGAATATTTGGGAACCCGGCTGCAGGTAGATCGTTAAATAAACAGCAGAGAGACATTCACGTGTCCTGCCGGGAGATTTGTCATTCTGGCCAGCCAGTCCTGTTCTTCCAATGGCTAAACTAAAACCTGCTACACACTTTCAACTATGATTGGCCAATCACTGACCAATTTACCACCTCTATATAGTATGAGGGTTTACGTACACAATCTGCTCATAGTATTCAATGTCTGTTGTTCCTCATGCTACATGGAGGTGGTAACATTGGTCAGTGGTTGGCCAATCATAATTGAGTGTGTGTAGCAGGCCAGATGGCCCAGCCAGCTCCCTGACCACTATGTGCTCTGCTACTCCCTAAACACACATGACGTGGTCATAGATACTCCCAGCCTGCTGATTGGACAGTGGACTGAGCTTCACACTCTTTGTATGAAAGTTCTCAGTGTAAAGCCCGGTACACACTTTCAATTATTATTGGCCAATCACTGACCAATGTTACCATCTCCAGGTAATATGAGGCTCAACAGATATTGAATACGATGAGGAGATTGTGTAGCTGAGCTCTCATACTACATGGAGGTAGTAAAATTGGTCAGCGATTGGCCTATTAAAATTGAAAGTGTGTACCCGGCTTAAGCCTTGGACACATGCTAGAGGAAACTTGACCACCTCTGGCAAGAGTCCACCAACTGTACAGTAGCCTGACTGCCCTTGGCCACTCAGCTAGCAATCCATCTGGAGGACCGCTACTTGTGTTTTCCCCACTTGCCCTGGCATGTGATGTCACACGTCTGCTACTCCGTGAGAGCTCCGCCCCCCATGGAGGAACAGAATATGTCTGTAGCCTGCAATGTCACCCAAGGGTTCACTGCTCACACACATCCAATGTTTCATGCAGGGTCGATAGATTTTGAATACTTTGAACAGGTTGTGCAGGTAAGCAGCTCTCATGGAAATGGTAAAATTGGCCAATCATTGGTCAATCAAAATTGGATGTGTGTATGCACCCTTATGCCTGGTAAAAAGATCCAATTTTGATCGGCAAATGAACCAATTTTACCATTTCTATACAGTGTGAGGGACAGTACATTTTGAACACTGTGAACAGATTGTGTAGGGTCCTAGTGCTGCGTCAATGGGGTCAGTGGAGGTCGGTGGAACACCGGTGGGGTCGAGGAGAAGGGGAGGAGCCTCTCTACTATCCAGAGGCTTCCCTTTACTGAGGTATGTAACTTTGCTATCCTTACAGGTTCACTTTAAGGGGAACATTCATTGGCTGTGTGTGGGACTGCCTTCAAGCAGCATTACTGTCCTCCACCCCCTACTGATGATGATATCATCATGAGACTAGTACAGCCAGGGAGGGCTCAGGACCCCCAGATTGCCAGACATCTCCACCTCCAACCTCAATACCAATGCAGAAGTTTGATGTGTGGTCACTGGTCACATGGGGGGAAGGGGTGATCAGGAGCATGGTCACATGGGGTGATATGTGGTCACATGGGGGGAAGGGGTGATCAGGAGCATGGTCACATGGGGTGATATGTGGTCACATGGGGGGAAGGGGTGGTCAGGAACGTGGTCACATGGGGTGATATGTGGTCACATGGGGGAAGGGGTGGTCTGGAACACGGTCACATGGGGAGAAGGGGTGGTCAGGAACTTGGTCACATGGAGTAAAGTGGCTCTTCAAAGATGGGACATCAGACATGGGAGACACATCTGACCAGCTAACTGACCATAGTAGGTGGAGGCTCTTCCCTTCAGCCACCAGTAATGGTCAGTAATGGAGGCCTCCATGTGGTCTCTCTCTGGCAGGTCACCATGACATTCATGTGGTTGGGTAATAATGAGGGGTCCACTCACCGTCCCACCAGCAGCAGCTCCTTCTCGGTGGCGTTCTTCCTGATCTTCCTCCAGATGTCCATGGTGAAGAGTGTGCTGCTGCTGTTAAATATGGAGGTCAGCGAAGACATGAGAGCGGCCATCATCACGGCAATCATCAACCCGCGGAGACCTGTCAACACCACCGGTGGATGGAGAACACAATGAGGGAGCAGATCACAGACTTACAACTAAGGTACGTAGCTGGCTAAAGCTATGGTCTTCCCAGTAGTACTAACACATGGCTGTGAAAGCTGGACAATAAATAAGGTTATGCGTAGAAACATCCGAAAAAAAAACTTTTACGTTGTGAGTGTGGAGAAAGCTACTGAGAGTTCCCGGGACTGCCAGGAGGTCTAACCAGATAATACAAGGACACCCGAGGCGAAAATAAACTAATGAAATAAACAATTGTATCTATCTTCCTTCTCCTAAAAATAACTTTTTAAGATATTCAACAGTTTTATTTTGTGTAAATCTACTTTTTAAGTCTTAACTGTTTTATTGTTTTTGCTCAATGACACATTCATTAAAGTACGCCAGACCTAAAATCTATGAACTATTGAACCTTTTTATCTCTTTTCTGCTCTCAGAAGCTTTTTACTGCCAGGAGAGTGTTTTATGGCTGCGCTTCCTTATCAATGAGGGTTACACTATAATCCAACCCAGACAGAAACTGTCACTTGCATACCTAATTCTTAACTCTTTCAGGCAGAGAAAGAAAAAAAGGAACACAGCCTAGTTATTAGTGTGCTTGGCACTGTACATACATATGTCTATCATGTCACATGTCACCTCGGGTATCTTTTAAAGGAAACCTGTAAGGTTTGAAATCCAAAAAATGTAAATACTTTGGGAAAGCCTCGGGCTCCCCCTCTGCCAGGCCATTCCCGCTCTGAGACCCCAGAGGATCCGCACTGCAGCAGCAGAGACCCTCTCAGTCTTCAGAGGGAAAAGTCAAGCCCTATCAAGTCTATGCTCAGGGCCCGATTTCTGGAAAGGCCTCCAAGGCACCGGCCTTGGGCAGCTGCAGCTCAAGGGGGCGCCTGAATATGAAAGAGGCTGAAAATGGGGAGTCACACCTGAAAAGGGGAAACTGATGCTCAAGAGAGCTATTCATACAGAGCATGATCACAAGAGGCGCGCATGCATAGAAGACCACGACCCGGCCGGCGGTCGGCAACCTTATGGAGATGACAGCGGGACTTAGTAGACTTATAGGGGCTGCAAGAAACCCAGGTAAGTACAGCTTAATATCTATGCTTTACCTCAAGTGTCCTTTAAATGTGTAAACTGAATTAGCCACCCCTACAGAAGAAAGGGGGCTTCAACACCATTGATCGTCAACATAACATTTTAATTTATCATCCTTACCCAGACACCATAGGCAGGCACATCTGAACTCACAGGGATACGGAGGCTGCCATGTTTGTTTCCTTTTAAACAATGCAGATTGCCTGTCTATCCTGCTGATCCTCTGCCTCTAATACTTTTAGCCACAGCCCCTGAACAAGCATGCAGCAGATCAGGTGCTATGACTGAAGTGTGACTGGATTAGCTGCATGCTGGTTTCAGGTGTGTGATTCAGACACTACTGCAGCCAGAGAGATCAGCAGGGCTGCCAGGCAACTGGTATTGTTTAAAGTGGCCCTGAACTCAGAACTCCTCTCTGCTCTAAAAGATACACAACAGCATAATGACCTTTAAGCAAAAAACATTTCTTTGTTACAACCGATAGAAATCCTAAAATAAATCTGCAGTGTTTCTACTTCCTGATTCATGGAAGCAGACATATTGATAACATCCTGTGCTTTCAAATTGCCTTCTCTGCCATCTCTGCCACAGGCAGTCATGTGACCCAGGGGAGATCAAATTACAACTTGTAATTAGACACTCAGCTTGTGAGAGCGGTGAAACGTCTGCCAGAACGTGGACCGTCACTTACCGCTGGGCATGAGCTCGATGACCAGTTTCGGATAGGCGATATTTGAGCAGCCGACTTCTGCGCCGCAGTATTTAGCGCACTCCTCGGGAACCACACACCCGACCGACTCTGCAAGAGATAAAGAGGTCAGATCAGCCGATCGTCCATCAGTCATGCCAGCCAGTCTGCCGCAAGCCTTTATAAAGTGTCTGTTCAATGAACTGTCTGTTATATCTTGTAAAGCTATGGAGATGATTTGCCTATACAGCAGTGGTGCATCATGGGAAACCACACTTGCTCACTTAAAGCTGAATTATCACAAATGCCATCAGTGTTGTTTTTTAGTAGGAGGGATTGTTTTATCTCTTTTAGCACTTTATAGTTAATACTCTCCTAATGCATAGCCCCAACTGTCCCTCTTTTGGATGGACAGTCCCTCTTTGGGGGCCCTGTCCCTTTGTCCCTCTTTCCTCCTCCTTTGTCCCTCTTTCTATGTAAATATGTATATTTCTATACTAAAAATGTGTTTGATTGACTCTAAACTTTATTCCCATCCTTTAAATTGATATATTACTGATCTTAAATGTTAATATGAAGGACAATTATCCAGGATAGAAAGGACCAGTGTGGTTTGAATTATAAAACAACATATTTTTCTTTTGAAATCTTCATGGTTTGCATGACTAGGGTGTGATCAGGGGTGTGGCAGGGGTGTGTCTTAAGTGTCCCTCTTCCTCATCTCAAAACTTTGGGAGGTATGTAATGGTTCTGGGTCATCATCAGCTATCTGGGTATTTAGTATTACTGGTCCAAGCCCCTATCCTATAAAGCCATATCTATCTATGCCAAGCACTGAGGAGGACAAACAAGTCCGAAACAGGCAGTACACTGATCGCAGATTTGAGGGGCATTCTGTCCTGCACAGGTTTCTTGTGTGTTTCGTGTCTCAGACAGGCCCCTTCAGCAGGGCTAACCTCACCCTCTGATATCTATTTTAGCCAGAAAACTAACGTCAGGCTATTACACATAAAAAAACACTTTTTTTTTATTTATTGGCTAATGTCCTGACATAGAATGACCTTCCACTTGATTGGAAAATGCAATACAGTAGAATCTCTTCATAGTAAACTACCCCAAAAATAAACTCTTGCTTAGCTGAGCTTCAGGCATGGATGAATGATAACTGGTTGAAACTGAATGCTGACAAAACTGAGGTCCTCTTTGTCCAAAGCCAGTGCTCGCCATCAAAACAGCTCTATCCTAAAGCAACACCAATCAGGATTGGGAATTCAGACATAAACAGCTCCAACCTTGTGCGCAGCCTTGGCGAACTAATCGATGGGGAATTGAGTTTCAGAAACCAAATTTCATCTGTAGTTAAATCTTCCTTCTTTCATCTGAAGAACATTGCAAAGATTAAACATCTGATTCCCCCAGAGGATCTTCCAACCCTAGTCCACGCCTTCATCACATCACGGCTGGACTACTGCAATGCCCTTTATGCTGGCCTCCCCAAAAAAGACCTGCGTCGCCTGCAATTAGTGCAGAATGCTGCTGCCAGATTGCTAACAAACCAGCCTCGCCACTGTCACATTACACCGATCCTTCGCTCACTGCACTGGCTACCAGTAGAATGGAGAATACTCTTCAAGATTGGACTGCTGACATTCAAATCCCTGCACAATCTGGGCCCTGGATACATGAAGGACTTGCTGAAGCTGCACCACACCTCTCACAACCTCAGATCAGCAAGTTCTATAAACTTGGTCACTCCCAGAGTGCACCTCAAAAAATCTGGAGACAGAGCCTTCTGTCATGCTGCCCCTACTCTTTGGAACTCCCTGCCACGCCCAGTAAAGACAGCACCATCCCTGGAGCTATTCAAATCCAGATAGTGTTGGGCGAACACCTAGATGTTCGGGTTCGCGAACGTTCGCCGAACATCGCCGCGATGTTCGGGTGTTCGCGCCGAACTCCAAACATAATGGAAGTCAATGGGGACCCGAACTTTCGTGCTTTGTAAAGCTTCCTTACATGCTACATACCCCAAATTAGCAGGGTATGTGCACCTTGGGAGTGGGTACAAGAGGAAAAAAAAATATTTGAAAAAGAGCTTATAGTTTTTGAGAAAATTGATTGTAAAGTTTCAAAGGAAAAACTGTCTTTTAAATGTGGAAAATGTCATGTTTCTTTGCACAGGTAACATGCTTTTTTTCGCCATGCAGTCATAAATGTAATACAGAGAAGAAGTTCCAGGAAAAGGGACCGGTAACACTAACCCAGCACCAGCAGCAGCACACATGATGGAACAGGAGGAGGCGCAGGAGGAGAAGGCCACGCTTTGAGACACAACAACCCAGGCCTTGCATGAGGACAAGAAGCGTGCGGATAGCATGCTTTGTACCGCCATGCAGTCATAAATGTAATAAAGGTAAGTGGTTCAATAAACAGGGACCACGCGGCAACGCTAACCCAGCAGCAGCAGACGTGATGGAACAGGAGGAGGCGCAGGAGGAGAAGGCCACGCTTTGTGAGACACAACAACCCAGGCCTTGCATGAGGACAAGAAGCGTGCGGATAGCATGCTTTGTACCGCCATGCAGTCATAAATGTAATAAAGATAAGTGGTTCAATAAACAGGAACCACGCGGCAACGCTAACCTAGCAGCAGCAGACGTGATGGAACAGGAGGAGGCGCAGGAGGAGAAGGCCACGCTTTGTGAGACACAACAACCCAGGCCTTGCATGAGGACAAGAAGCGTGCGGATAGCATGCTTTGTCCCGCTATGCAGTCATAAATGTAATAAAGATAAGTGGTTCAATAAACAGGGACCATGCGGCAACGCTAACCCAGCAGCAGCAGACGTGATGGAATAGGAGCAGGCGCAGGAGGAGAAGGCCATGCTTTTTGAGACACAACAACCCAGGCCTTGCATGAGGACAAAAAGCGTGCGGATATAGCAGCAATGGTTTTTTGCCGCCATGCAGTCATAAATGTAATACAGATGAGAGGTTCAATAAACAGGAACCGGAAACGCTAAACCATCCCAGATGTTCATTGGTCATGTTACTTGGTTGGGGTCCTGGAGTGTTGCGTAGTCGTTTCCAATCCAGGATTGATTCATTTTAATTTGAGTCAGACGGTCTGCATTTTCTGTGGAGAGGCGGATACGCCGATCTGTGACGATGCCTCCGGCAGCACTGAAACAGCGTTCCGACATAACACTGGCTGCCGGGCAAGCCAGAACCTCTATTGCGTACATTGCCAGTTCGTGCCAGGTGTCTAGCTTCATGCCCGGTTTCAGGTCCAGCGGTGCCAGCCACAAATCCGTCTGTTCCTTTATTCCCCTCCAAATTTCCTCCCCTGTGTGCTGCTTATCCCCAAGGCAGATCAGCTTCAGCAACGCTTGCTGACGCATGCCAACAGCTGTGCAGCACTGCTTCCACAATCCTACTGCTGCTGGTGCTGGGTTAGCGTTTCCGGATGAGGTACAGCTTTGAGATGCGTTGGAGGAGAAGGAGTCAGAGAGGTAGGTGCTGCTGTTGTTATCCAGTGGGAGGGACGGCGGTGCAGCTGTTTGCGGCGTGGGCAACACCCGCGCCGTAGCAGGTGAGGAATCGCTGCCAGGCTCCACAAGGTTCACCCAGTGCGTGGTAAGGGAGATGTATCGACCCTGGCCGAACGCACTCGTCCATGTGTCAGTGGTGAGGTGAACCTTGCAGGCAACGGCATTCTTCAAGCTTCGGGTTATTTTGCTGACCACGTGCTCATGCAACTCAGGCACTGCAGAGCGCGCAAAGTGGTAGCGGCTGGGAACCACGTAACGTGGGATGGCCACTGACATCATGCCCTTGAAGCTGTTTGTCTCCACCACTCGATATGGCAGCATTTCGCAGGCCAGAAGCTTGGCTATGCTGGCTGTTACTGCCACGGCCCGGGGGTCATTTGCTGGCAATTTCCTCTTGAGCTCAAACATCTCCGAGACAGACAACTGAACCGTAGGGCTGCACACCGAAGGGCTGTTGGTTGTTGTGTTTGATGAACACTGGGAGACCTCAAGAGCACTACTCCGGAAAGTGACAGTGTCAGCGTCGTCTGATGTTTGTGAATGTTGTGAACCACGCAATGGCTGGGCTACTGCTGCTGCTGAGGCGGGTCTGGTGGTGAGTCTGGTGAACCCAAGGGAGGCAGTGTTGCTGGTGGTACCCTGTCCTGCCGCGTTTGCCCACAGAGTGGGATGTTTGGATAGCATGTGGCGGCTCATGCTGGTGGTGGAGAGGTTGTTAATACTTTTCCCCCTGCTCAGGCGGGTCTTGCACACCTTGCAAATCGCCATGGTAACAACCTCAGTGCAGTCTTCAAAGAAAGCCCAGACTTTGGAGCACCTGCCTTGCTGGCGATTTCTGTTTGCGCCTCTTTTGCCTCTCACTTGAACTTCCACGCTTGTGGTGCCTGAAATTGCGCGCCGCCTACCTTGTGGCACAAGGCGAACTCGTGCAGCAGTGGGTTCTTCAACAGACTCATCTGTGCTGCTGCTACGACGGCGATATTCTCGTTCACAAACAAAATCTGGGTCTATGTCCACATTGTCCATACCCTCCTCTTCCATCTCCTCAAACTCGTCATATGTCATTGTGGGGGGCCGCCGCCGTGGAGTAGAGCTCCCCAGAACAACCTCTGCGCAGCTCACTTCAACGTCGTCTGGTTATCTGGCAGTTGTGTGCGTGGTGTCGCTGCCGGTTGTGTCAGCTTTGTGCCCACTGGCTCCTTGTAACTGGCTGAGGACTCGGACCTCGTGCGTGATGTGCTGGTGCTGCTTAACCCACTGCTGGACGCTTGAGAGGTCATCCAAGTAATTATCTGGTCCTGTTGTTTTGGATCTGTGAGGGTGGTTGTCCTGGACAACATGGGCGGTATTGAGTGGGTTTTCTTGGGTGCTCCCCTGTGGCCTGTACGTGAACCGTCAGGGGAAACACCTCTTCCCTTGCCCCTCCCTCTTTCACCGGATTTCTTCCTCATTTCACTTATCCTTAAAGTACACGCTGACTGGCAGCAGTACAGTGACAGTACAGAAATGCTATACAGTGGTGGGTGAGCGGTGTACCACTATTGCCAGCAGCGACACAGAGCACAATGCTATACAGTGGCGGGTGAGTGGTGTACTACTGTTCCCAGCAGACACAGAGTGGCAGTAAACACAATGCTATATAGTGTGGCTGAGCCGTGTACACAGAGTGGCAGTAAACACAATGCTATATAGTCTGCTATATAGTCACCCCGAACGGGGTGATGTTCTGCAGAACCCGAACAGTGGCGAACACTGTTCGCCCAACACTACTGGGAACGCAGATTTTAGTACCTAAACACACGATACAACATGTTTTCCGGGGTCGGACTCTGAGGCACATACAGATGGTCCCGATCATCATCCTCATCATACAACTCTTCTCCTGAGTCTGACCCACCCACCACCTCTGCCACCCCAACATCCCCAGACACAGACCCCTCATCGTCCTCAACATTAACTTGGGATGCTGGCCTGAGCCAGACCTCCTCCTCCACATCAGGCCCCATCATCTCCTCAATGGCAGCCCTCATTAATCGCTCTGGCGACGGACCGATGGACACAACGTTCTCCTCCGGGGAGGGCTGCTGCTGACCACTGGCTGCTGGGGTGGATGTTATAGCTTGCGTGGGGCGTTGGCTGTTGCTGTTGTTGGGAGTGCTGCTCACAGCGGAGGTCTCTGAGGAACTCATGGTGAGCTCATATAGTGGTTAGCGGTGAGTGGAGTATTACTGATCCCAGCAATATACACACTGACTGGCAGAGTACGCAATGCTATATAGTGTGGCTGAGCGGTGTACACAGAGTGGCAGTAAACACAATGCTATATAGTCTGGCTGAGCGGTGTACACAGAGTGGCAGTAAACAATGCTATATAGTGTGGCTGAGCGGTGTACACAGAGTGGCAGTACACACAATGCTATATAGTGTGGCTGAGCGGTGTACACAGAGTGGCAGTAAACAATGCTATATAGTGTGGCTGAGCGGTGTACACAGAGTGGCAGTAAACAATGCTATATAGTGTGGCTGAGCCGTGTACACAGAGTGGCAGTAAACAATGCTATATAGTCTGGCTGAGCCGTGTACACAGAGTGGCAGTAAACAATGCTATATAGTCTGGCTGAGCGGTGTACACAGAGTGGCAGTACACACAATGCTATATAGTCTGGCTGAGCGGTGTACACAGAGTGGCAGTACACACAATGCTATATAGTGTGGCTGAGCGAGGTACACAGTGGCAGTACACACAATGCTATATAGTCTGGCTGAGCGGTGTACACAGAGTGGCAGTAAACACAATGCTATATATAGCGTGGCTGAGCGAGGTACACAGTGGCAGTACACACAATGCTATATAGTCTGGCTGAGTCGTGTACACAGAGTGGCAGTACACACAATGCTATATAGTCTGGCTGAGCCGTGTACACAGAGTGGCAGTAAACAATGCTATATATAGTGTGGCTGAGCGAGGTACACAGTGGCAGTAAACAATGCTATATATAGTGTGGCTGAGCGAGCGGTGCACTACTGTTCCCAGCAGCGACACACAATGACTGGGGGGGACCCTGGCTAGCGTGGCTGGAGAGCGAACTACCCTGCCTGCCTACCCAAAGCTAAACCCACAGAGAAATAGCGGAGATATGACGTGGTTCGGGTATTTATTTACCCGAACCACGTGACCGTTCGGCCAATCAGAGCGCGTTCGGGTCCGAACCACGTGACCCGTTCGGCCAATCACAGCTCTAGCCGAACGTTCGGGGAACGTTCGGCCATGCGCTCTTAGTTCGGCCATGCGGCCGAACGGTTTGGCCGAGCACCATCAGGTGTTCGGCCGAACTCGAACATCACCCGAACAGGGTGATGTTCTGCAGAACCCGAACAGTGGCGAACACTGTTCGCCCAACACTAAATCCAGACTGAAAAGCCACCTGTTTAGCCTGGCATTTCCAGACTTATACAATTCTTCCTCTGTACCACGATGGTCGGAGCCATGCTTATGCGCTTTGAGTCCCACGGGAGAAAAGTGCTTTACAAATGTTATTGTTGTTGTTGTTGTAAACAGTTTTTCCTGGTCCCTCGGAGTTTACTGTAAGGGATTCTGCTGTATAAGCTGTTTTGATAGATTTTTCTCCTTTAAAACTCCTATTTTTTGTTTTGTTTTGTTTTTTCAAACATATTTCTTTCTAGAAATAAAAAGTTGCAGAAAGGAAGTGCCAGCTTTAGTACATAGCCTAGGCTAAGGAAAGAGGAAGTGCTTTGTTCCGCTAAAGCTATAAGATCACCAAGATTTCCTGTGTACTCATCTGAGAAGAGGTGTGGTCACATCACCTTCCCATGATGCAACTGCCAAACTCTTTTATTTATCTTAGGGTACATACAGCAGCAGGTACTTCCTGTCTGGAAATTTTTAATTGACATTTATATAAGAGAAAGTTGTTTTTTGCCCGCAGCACTTTTCCTCTCATTCTGAAACGTGACTTGGCCAATCTCAGGTCTGCATGAAACCAGAGTGTAGCCTTAATCGTTGGCTTTGCAGCCCAGAATGTGAGCAGGGACACAGGAATTTAAGTCTTTTGGCTTGGATCTATGAAATCATTGTTCAGATAAGAAATCCCAGACGCTGGTCTCGGCCTGTTATATTTGCTGGCATATCTATGCTTATCTGCTGCCGAGCTGCAAATAAATTCGTTGCACGCATTGCCAAGCCTGCCGCGGACGCAACAAGAACAGGATCAACAAGGCCGAGCTATAACTGGGCACCATGGTGGAAAAACACAAAGGCTATAGCTACAAAAACAATGCTAGAAACATTACAAAGAGGCACTGTAACCACATGAAGTGGAATGTAATAGATTATTCAGGATATACAGTTTTTCACCATCAGAAACACTTCCTACATTGATCTATTCCTGTATATTGGTATGTAGGCTATGATGTCACACAGCCTTCTTGCCCAGTGCACTCTGGGAGATTAAGTGTTGTTTCTGCTCACTTAGGAACACACAAACATTCTATAGGGATGCACCTGCCAGCAGTAAAGATGTTTCCACCTAGGATAAACTAGGTGCGCAAATTCCTGATGCAGAGATGTTGTTACAAAATGGTTAACAATGTTCAAAATAGCGGCAATACCTGGCTCCCAAACTAACACACGCCTCTTTTAAAGCGGGCCTGAACTCAGAATGTCCTCTCTGCTCCAAAAGATAAGCAACAGCATAATAACCTTTAAAGAAAAACATTCCTTTGCTACAGCTGATACAAATCCTGCAAAAAATCTGCAGTGTGTCTTCTTCCTGCTTTCATGGAAGCAGAAATATTGTTAACAGCCTGTGTTTATAAATCAGCTGCTCTGCCGTGGCAGAGCAGATTCCGGAGATGACACAACTGAGACATCAAGTGATTAGTCACAGATGAGGGGAAATCATACAGGCTAAACTCTCTAAATACACACAGGGTGCATTCCTCTATGTTTTCCTTCTGCCCTGTGCAAGAGTTCAGCTCCAGGTTCAGGTCAGAGATCAACATTGACCGATGTATTATTTGGAGCAGAGTTTTTGCTTATACTCCATTGTAGTTGTTGTTATTCATTATTTTGTACTTCTAGATGCCTCCTGCAGTTTCCGCTTTCTCTTACTCCACACCTCTTCCTGGTTGTTTTCTCCTGTGGTTTTTTTTATGGAGACGTTTTTCTCTCTCTTTTGTAACAATAACATTTCTATAGCGCTTTTCTCCCAGAGGACTCAAAGCGCTTAGGCTCTCTCAGATTCAGTAGTTGGTAGTAAGATGAGGTATTATCACAACAAAAATTATATTTCTGCAAATGCCAAACTGAACAGGTGGGTTTTCAGCCTGGATTTAACTACCTAAAGACCGCCCCACGCCAATGGACCTCTTAAAGAGAGTCTGAAGCCATAATTAAAATGGCTTTTTTGCTTATATATAGCAGGGACATGTGTGCCCCTGCTAAAACGCCGCTATCCCGAGGGTCCTTTTCCCTCCAAATCCCCCCTGTGCTGCCCGGGGAGCGCTTCCGTGTGAGGCGGGGCTATGAGCTGCAGCCCTGCCTCACACACGTCCATCAGCGGTGGATCTCCGCCTCTCCCCCGCCCCTCACAGTCTTCCTTCACTGAGAGGGGCGGGGGAGAGGCGGAGATCAGCCGCTGACAGACGCGTGTGAGGCAGGGCTGCAGCTCATAGCCCCGCCTCACACGGAAGCGCACAGGGGTAGCAAAATCTACGACCAAGTTGGTTGTGATTTTGCAGGGGGGATTTGGAGGGGAAAGGACCCTCGTTCAGCCGCGGGATAGCGGCGTTTTAGCAGGGGCACACATGCCCCTGATATATTTAAGCAAAAAAGCCATTTTTATTTTGGCTTCAGAATCTCTTTAAGCTCCACCCCGCCCGCCTTCAGTCTCCGAGCGGCGATCGACACTCAGAAGACTGTTAGACGGTGAAACCGCCGTCTTTCTACTGAGTACAGCACTGCGATCTGCAGCAGCGCTGTACTGGGGACAGCCGTGTGACACGGCTGTCCCCCTGGGGATCAAGAGAGCGTTGGCTCCCAGAATCCCGAATCCTATCAGAAGCAGCAGGCTTCCATTGGTTTGTAAAAGACCAATAGGAATCCTCAATGCGCTCTAGGAAGAGTTTCCATTGGTCCAGTACTCAGTGAACCAGTGAGAATCCTCTGTTGGTCTATTGCAAACCAATGGGGGCGCCTGATGCTTCTGCTGGGACTCTCGGATCTGTATACCTGCCTTTCTTTCATATAGGCAGCCTAGTGATAGGAGACAGAGTCCATTCTCATAGGCTAGCACTGATTCCGTCGGTCGTGGTCGCATTTGGCCCATCCAGAAAAATCATGCAGGACCCAAACTCGCGTTCCGCTTGGCAGAATGGAATGAACGGATCCATTCCAACCAGATTGATGTGAAGAGATCTTATTGCTTTGCGTAGGATGCGTTTGCATCCATTCAGCTTCGATAAACAGAACGTTTTTATGTGCTTGTACAGGGGCCTTACACAGATTGCTGTAGTGGCAGCCAACATTTGTGACTATTATCACATAGTTTACTTTCCACCTTAGAAAACTTCCTACCCCATATTCATACCGTCCAACGTTTTGAGATAAGATAGAGGGATACTTAGAGACACACCCCTGCCACACCCCCTCGCCATGCATATCACAAAGTACTCAGAACCAAAACATGTAGTTTTATCATTCAGACCAGGGGCATTGCTAGGATCCTAAGAGATCCCGGATCCCACACTTTTCGGCACTCCCACCAAAAATGGATGGGGCCATGCACCAGAATGTGGGTGTGGTCATGGATGGAGCCAAATTTTCATGAACTTAACAGTGGTCTAAGTAGGCGTGCCATGCCAAAATCTTGGATGAAGCCCTGTACAGATCTGGGAAGCACGGTGGCGTAGTGGTTAGCTCTCTCTCGCCTTGCAGCGCTGGGTCCCTGGTTCGAATCCCAGCCAGGGCACTATCTGCAAAGAGTTTGTATGTTCTCTCCGTGTCTGCGTGGGTTTCCTCCGGGCACTCCGGTTTCCTCCCACATTCCAAAAACATACAGATAAGTTAATTGGCTCCCTCTAAAATTGGCCCTAGACTACAGTACTTACACTTCATAATATAGACATATGGCAATGGTAGGGATTAGATTGTGAGCTCCTTTGAGGGACAGTTAGTGACAAGATATATATATACACTGTACAGCGCTGCGTAATATGTCGGCGCTATATAAATACTAAAAATAATAATAATAATAATAATACATCAGTTCTGAGGGAATGGAAGAGAAAGAGTAATGGGGAAGAAAGAGTTACAGACGGATTTGGCTTCCAAAGAGGGACTGTCCCTCCGAAAGAGGGACAGCTGGGAGCTCTGCATATTGGCCCTCACCTTGTTCTTGTCTTTTGTCTTTGAGGTTTTCTAGTCTCCCAGTGACCATAAAAACATCAAATACTCAATAACAATCTACTATCAAACATCAAAGGCTAAAAAGCATTACATCATTGTAACAAATGTAATCTTGCTAATATAGGATAACCCTCTGCCCTGCACATACCAGCACGTGTGTTCAGGCCATTCCCCTGTAAGTATCCAATATCTATACAGCTGATTGCAATGTGGGTTGCTGCTGTCTGTTGTAGAGCTCCTATAGCTGGAAGCAGGCCCAGATTTACATCACAAGAGCCTATAGGCACAGATGTCCTGGCACCCTAGACTCCGCCCTCCATGCATGCAGGCCCAGATTTACATCACAAGAGCCTATAGGCACAGATGTCCTGGCACCCTAGACTCCGCCCACCATGCATGCAGGCCCGGATCTACCTCACAGGAGCCTATAGGCACAGATGTCCTGGCACCCTAGACTCCACCCTCCATGCATGCAGGCCTGGATTTACATCACAGGAGCCTATAGGCACAGATGTCCTGGCACCCTAGACTCCGCCCTCCATGTATGCAGGCCCGGATTTACATCACAGGAGCCTATAGGCACAGATGTCCTGGCACCCTAGACTCCGCCCTCCAGGCATGCAGGCTCAGATTTACATCACAAGAGCCTATAGGCACAGATGTCCTGGCACCCTAGACTCCGCCCTCCATGCATGCAGGCCCAGATTTACATCACAAGAGCCTATAGGCACAGATGTCCTGGCACCCTAGACTCCGCCCTTCATGAACCTACAAACCTCAGCTGAACCGTACCGCAAGTGGCTGCCCCAGCTGTCACTCCTCCCTTACTTCCCTTGCCTGTCATAGGTAGCTAGATGTGCTCCTTAGCATTAGGTAGCCAGGGCTATCCCCACTATTGAAGAAATAATGGAAAGCGAAGGAGTGCTCCATAGTGTAAAACCAGATTTATTTCACAAAATTGCACATAAAATATAGGCATATCAAACGCGGCCAAAGCCCTAATCCTGAAGCCCTGGGGGGACTGCCTTGACCTGATGAAGGCGGGGATTCGCCGAAACGCGTTGTGACGCTGCCAGCACGCTTACAACCCAAGGGTCAGCCACCCCTGTCCCCATCCATCTGGACCAAGACCACCGCAGGCCATGGTGGTCTCCGAAGGCGGCACCCCCAGGGCTTCAGGATTAGGGCTTTGCCCGCGTTTGATATGCGTATATTCACCTATCTAGTAAGTGCGATTTGTTTTATGTGCAATTTTGTGAAATAAACCTGGTTTTACACTATAGAGCGCTCCTTCACTTTCTATTTTTTCTGCTTTTTCACAACAATGCCCCCCCGCCAGGCATGAAGGAGCTGCTAGCTGTGTGACGCCACCCACTGCTTGCCCACTGATCTCCAGGGACCAGAAGCGCCAGATTCCCCTTTGCATTCTCTTGGTTTTCCATCCCCACAATTTACTAGCTAGAGGTGCCCCCAAGTATTAGGAAGCTAGAGGTGGCCCCGACTGAAGGGAGATCCCATCAGTGGAATGCCGAGACCCGGTAGAGTAACCTCTCATTTACACTCCGTCCGGGATTCTGTACAGGTAAGCAGAGGCGTATCTAGAGGGGTGCAGACGTGGCTCGTGCCATGGGCGCCACAGCAACATGGGCGCCATGCCTGCCCCTGTGCTGCACTGCCAAGACTGTCCCTGTGCTGCGCCCCCATGCCTGCCGAACCGGCCCATTATCTGGGGAAAATGGCTACTTAACTTATGTATGTAGGGAGCACTTGGCTTAGTGATGGAAAATAGGACAGCAAGGGAATAAGAAGAGCCATTTCCCAAAAAGTCACTTCAGCAATATCCGGAACCCAAAAACACAGGCAACCATAACACATTTTCACGAGAAAGAATGTTGTGTGTAGAGATGAAAGGGTCTCTGACTGGGGAGGGGGCAGGGCCGGCCCAAGACTTTTTGCCGCCTGAGGGGGGTGCTCTGGGGGGCCCCCGAGCTGGAGGAGTAGCCGGCAGGACGGGGGTATTGGGCCTAGCGGCGGGTAGGGGGTCGTACCCCCCCCCCCCCTCCCTCGCCTGGGTCCCCCGTCCTCCGCTCCCCTCCAGCCTTACATAGAAGAAGCAGCCGCTATTTGTAAGAGGCACGGGCAGGGAGGACTCACCTCTTCCCAGCGTGCGCTCCACTGACATCACTTCCTGCAGCAGGAAGTGACGTCAGTGGAGCGCACGCTGGATCGAGGAAGAGGTGAGTCCTCCCCGCCCGTGCCTCAAATAGCGGCTGCTTCTATGTAAGGCTGGAGGGGAGCGGAGGACGGGGGACCCAGGCGAGGGAGGGGGGGGTCCGACCCCCCCTCCCCGCCGCTAGGCCCAATACCCCCGTCCTACCAGCTACCCCTCCAGCTCGGCGGCCGGCTCCCCGCACGGACGGGCGGATGCCGCCCCTGGAAATTTGCCGCCTGAGGCAAAAGTTTCACCCCGCCTCATGAGCGGGCCGGCCCTGGGAGGGGGGCGCAATTTCTGTGTTTGCCATAGGCTCTATATTACACAGATACGCCCCTGCAGGTAAGGCAAGAGGGAGGCGCTGGTTGAGGGGAGTGAGCCGCCTTTCCATCATCAGGCGCCTATAGGCGTGTGCCTACAGTGCCTTACGGTAAATCCGGCTCTGGCTGGAAGTATAAATTCCTCCACCTGATCCAGTTGTGGGGAATGATATCTACACACTATACTGTAAAGGCAGCCATATATCACCAAGAGACAAATCTCTCTCTGATCGAATCTAGAGAGATCGAATTAGAAAGAGATCTGTCAGCTGCCCATACACCAGGTTTATGTATAGGAGGTTTGCATCACATTGGAAGTATTGTCTCGCACTCACTAATGGATCAAACCCATAGTCTTTAAGGGGAGTGCGACAGCTGAAAAGAGGGATGACGCCCTCTATGCAGTATTCAACAAGGGAGAAAGCTGGCACATCCAAAATCAGTCTTTATTAGTTCCATGTAAAAATATGGCCAACGTTTCGGAGCCGCGTAGGACCCCTTTATCAAGGCAATATCTGCTCTGAGGCAAAGATCTGTTTGCTGCTGTGCAAAAAAATCTGCATAGGAATTCAGGAGTCTGGCTCCTCTTAAACACTAGCTGTCTGCCTCAGAGCAGATATTGCCTTGATAAAGGGGTCCTACGCGGCTCCGAAACGTTGGCCATATTTTTACATGGAACTAATAAAGACTGATTTTGGATGTGCCAGCTTTCTCCCTTGTTGAATTATGTATAGGAGGATCTGTTTGAGTGATGAAACCACAAGTCAATTTTTGAGTTAAAAAATTCAAAAATCACACGTTATTGTATCAAAATGTTTTCAAAAAAGTAAAAACTTTGGTATTTGTCAATAAAAGTTCTTCATAACATAAATGTAGAAGATCATTCCATTTTGACACATAGTAGACACAATATGCATTGTTTGATGAAACAGTACATTTCAGGTGTCCATACACCACAGGCCGATACCCGATCAATGCCATGCTGAAATCGATCCGGACACCGCATCTGCCGCCTCAACAGAGCTGTATCATCAACCAGGCATGTAAAGCACCAGCTTGGGGCCCCATTCAGGGTCTGACTGGCCCCATCGCATGTAATTGCAGTGCCGCTGCAGGCTGCGGCTAAGGGGCCCCAACAGCATGTAGTCATTCTGATGACCTGGCTCTTTTACCTGGCTAACATCACGATCTGCCTCCCGCAGCGGCGCTGGTTTCCGGAAAATGAGCTGAGGCTGAGCGTCTTCCATTGCCATGGAAAAGAGACGCTCAGATCACCAGCCCGCAGAGAGTCCGCGTGTGCCCTCCCTCCCATGTGCGCCCTGCGTCATGTGTCTGCTGACGTCATTCCAACTGGCCCTCCCCCTCCCTCCTACTGAACGAGGCAGGCTCAGTGTGACAGCACTAGTGGTGCTCAAATACCCCTTTTTAAAATTCGAGTTTGGTCGAATTCGAATAGTAAATTATTCGAGGTCAGTCGAATATTCGAGTCGAATAATTTTTACTATTCGATTCGACCTCGGACTTCGAGCTCACTATTCGAGTCGGTATTCGAGCTCATTATTCGAGCTGACTATTCGAATTGGCCTTAAATAGCTTCCAAGTTCCAACACTTGTTTTGAGGGTGAATGATGCAAGAAACATCTTTTTTTCCAAGTAACAACAGCAAGTGATTATGTGGGGATGTTCCTTTAAAAAAAAAAGGTGAAAAGAGAAGTTGTGTCCAGAATTTTGTTCAGTACTGTATATACTTCTTCTTCTTCTTCTTCTTCTTCTTCTTCTTCTTTATCTTCTATCTTCTTCTTCTTCTATATCTTCTTCTTCTTCTATATTGTCTTCTTCTTCTTCTTCATCTTCTTCATCTTCTTCATCATCATCTTCTTCATCTTCTTCATCATCATCTTCTTCTTCTTCTTCTTCATCTTCTTCTTCTTCATCTTCTTCATCTTCTTCATCTTCTTCTGCATCTTCTTCATCTTCTTCATCTTCTTCTTCTTCATCTTCTTCATCTTCTTCATCTTCTTCTTCATCTTCTTCATCTTCTTCATCTTCTTCTTCTTCTTCTTCATCTTCTTCTTCTTCTCCTTCTTCTTCTTCATCTTCTTCTTCTTCATCTTCTTCATCTTCTTCTTCATTTTCTTCTTCTTCATCTTCTTCTTCTTCTCCTTCTTCTTCTTCTTCTTCATCTTCTTCTTCTTCATCTTCTTCTTCTTCATCTTCTTCATCTTCTTCTATATCGTCTTCTTCTTCACTTATTTCTCTTTTCAATTGTTTTTTTTACAGAAATGCAGCTATTTTTGAGCGTAACAAATAGCTGGTGGCGCACGCATGTTGGAAGCGCCATTGTATGTGCTCCCTGGCAGTGGAAACACACAGACAGCAGGAGGTAAATTCAGCAGCAGTTGGAGGAGGATGAGTGTGTGGCAGCAGGCAGTCAATGAGGCAGGCAGCGTGACATAATAGCCCTGGTACCTAGCGGTGATACCAGGGCTGTAAATAAACACAACAGGAGGTCCCAGACAGCGGTCGTGCAGCCCACATCGTGTCCAATACACAACTGGGACAACACAGTTTTCAACCCGGGCACCTCAGAAAAATTAAACCTTTTTTTTTTTTTAATGGTTTTTTGGTTTTGTTTGTACAACCAATTACACAGATATATAGCTATTGTTTGACGTAATAGCTGGTGGCAGAGTGGCAGCAGAATGTAATTCTGTGTACCCTGGCAGTGGGAAACACAGACCGACAGCAGCAGCAGCAGGAGGAATGGAGGAGTAATGTGAGCAGCTATTGTTTGACGTAATAGCTGGTGGCAGTGTGGCAGCAGAAGGTAATTCTGTGTACCCTGGCAGTGGGAAACACAGACAGACAGCAGCAGCAGGAGGAATGGAGGAGTAGTGTGAGTGTCGCAGCAGGCAGGCAGCGTGACATAATAGCCCTGGTACCTAGCGGTGATACCAGGGCTGTAAATAAACACAACAGGAGGTCCCAGACAGCGGTCGTGCAGCCCACATCGTGTCCAATACACAACTGGGACAACACAGTTTTCAACCCGGGCACCTCAGAAAAATTAAACCTTTTTTTTTTTAATGTTTTTTTGGTTTTGTTTGTACAACCAATTACACAGATATATAGCTATTGTTTGACGTAATAGCTGGTGGCAGAGTGGCAGCAGAAGGTAATTCTGTGTACCCTGGCAGTGGGAAACACAGACAGACAGCAGAAGGGCAGTACACAGCAGCCCACTGTAGGTGTAAAATGTGTGGCTGCAGGCGACGTAATAGTCAAACTGAACCAGGCTGGCTTAGTGAGCAGGAGCCAGGAGGTGGTAAAGGGTGGTAAGGCACATTAACGATGGTTCTTAGCCAGTTCATGTCCCCCTCTCACCGACACCAGGGGCCAGGAACTCGCCTTCCACCCACGCCTGGTTCATCTTGAGAAACGTCAGTCTGTCCACAGACTTGTGAGACAGACGTGAGCGTTTCTCGGTGACCACGCCACCAGCTGCACTGAAGCAGCGCTCGGACAGCACGCTGGAAGGGGGGCAGGACAGCACTTCCAGGGCGTACTGCGCCAGCTCCCTCCAGATCTCCAGGCGCTTGACCCAATACTCCATGGGATCAACAGGGGCATCGCTGTCAAGCCCGCTGTAGGACCCCATGTAGTCAGCCACCATGCGGGTCAGGCGCTGGCTGTGACCGGAGGAGGATGCTGCTGCATCATGCACCTCCTCTCTAGTCACTGCTGCCGGAGCCTCTACAGTCCTGTAGAGCTTGTGGCTGAGAGACAGCAGGTCTGTGGGGCGCTTGCTGCTGGATGCAGGCACCTGCTGCTGCCTCTGTGCTGGCGGAAACAGTGGCCAGGGCAAGGTACTGGTTGACAGCGTGCTTCTGTTCAACCAGACGCTCCAACATCGCCAGGGTGGAGTTCCAGCGAGTCGGAACGTCAAGGATCAGCCGATGGCGTGGCAGCTCCAGCTCCTTTTGCACGTCTTCCAGGCTCGCACAGGCTGCAGCCGAGCGCCGGAAGTGACGCACAACGTTCCTTGCCGTTTCCAGCAGTTCGCCCATCCCCTGGTAGGTGCGCAAGAACTTTTGCACCACCAGGTTCAGCACGTGGGCAAGACAGGGGATGTGGGTCAGGTTTCCCCTGTCTATTGCGGCAACCAGATTGGCCCCATTGTCGGCCACCACCTCTCCGACTCTGAGGCCTCTGGGGGTCAGCCAAATCCTCTCCTGCTCCTGGAGTTTGGCCAACACATGGGTTGCCGTCATCTTGGTCTTCCCAAGGCTGACCAAGTGCAGCAGCGCTTGGCAGTGGCGGGCCTTCACGCTGCTGCTGAGGCGGGGGGTTTGGCCAGGTGTGCCAGAGGATGGCAGAGGATCGGAGGAACCTGCTGCAGTTCCCCTGACCCTGCGGGGGGGCACCACCCACTGTGTTGCTGCTGCTGTGCCCGCTGCTGCTCTCCCATCCTCACCCCCTTCCACCAAGCTGACCCAGTGGACAGTGAAAGACAGGTAGCGGCCTGTCCCGAAGCGGCTGCTCCAGGAGTCCATGGTGACATGGACCCTTTCACCAACCGCGTGCTCCAGCCCTCGCTCCACATTGGCCATCACAAAGCGGTGCAGTGCAGGAATGGCCTTGCGGGCGAAGAAGTGTCTGCTGGGGAGCTGCCAGTCTGGGGCTGCACAAGCAAGCAGCGCACGCATGTCGCTCCCCTCCTGCACGAGCGTGTACGGCAGGAGTTGGGAGCACATGGCCCGTGCCAGCAAGCCGTTCAGCTGCCGCACGCGACGGCTGCTGGGAGGCAGAGCCCTAACCACCCCCTGGAAGGACTCGCTCAAAAGGCTCTGGCGTGGCCTTTTGCTGGCACGGGAATCAGCAGACACAGCAGAGGAGGCCACTGAGGACTGGCTGCCAGAACAGGCCTCAGTGTCGGCGGCAGGAGTTGCAGAGGGGGGAGGAGCAGTGCGTTTCCGCACTCCTGCTGGTGCTGCTGGAGGAGCAGGAGGGCGGGTGGCTGCTGTTGCTGCTGCTGCTGAAGGCTGTGCAGTGATGGGTGTGGTGCCACTGCCAGCACCAGATGCCTTCAGCCTCTGGAACTCCTCATGCTGGTGGAAATGTTTCGCAGCAAGGTGGTTGATGAGCGAGCTGGTGCTGAACTTTAAGGGGTCTGCACCTCTGCTCAACTTCCGCTGACAGTGGTTGCAAGTGGCGTACTTGCTGTACACAGTGGGCATGGTGAAAAAACGCCAGATTGGTGACAAAAACGACCCCCTACGGCATGGAACCGCTGCTGCCTGTCTCCCTGTGGTGGTTGGGGGGGGGGGGGGGGCTTGGGTGCGGCTGGTGGTGGTACTGGCAGATGCTGCTGCTGCTGCTGCTGCTGAGCCTGAGACACCAGCAGGCTGTGGGACCTGCCTACTGCTGCCAATGCTTGCAATGATGCGCCTCCTTGCAAGGCCCACAAGCGCATCCTCCTCCTCCTCCTCAGAGCTGCTGATGACGACATCCCCTGGAGCTGGTGGCACCCAGTCTCTGTCTGTCACCGTGTCATCATCATCCTCCCCCTCCTGAAACATGTCCTGCTGGGATGATGACCCCCCAAACTCCTCTCCTGATGCATGGATGGGCTGCTTGACTGTCGCCACAGTCTTGCTGTCCAATCCCTCATCCCCCAAAGTGCCCATCAGCATCTCCTCCTCCAAATCGCCAACAACAGCAGACAATTGACGCATCATGCCTGGGGTCAAAAGACTGCTGAATGACAGGTCGGCGAGTGATGGTGAACTGGCCTCCTCCCCAGGCCCTGCTGGGCGGCTGCTGCGAACAGGGGTGGTGGTGGTGGTGGTGAGGGTGGAGGCCTCGGATGCAGAGCTGATGGCGGGCTGCTCATCCTCCGTCATCAGTTGCACCACAGTGTCTGCATCCTTTTCCTCAATGGGACGTTTCCGACCCGGCTGGAGGAAAATCGGAGCAGGTGCTACACGCTGCTGCTGCTGCTGTGTCTCTGCAGAACTGTGCATGGTGGCGCGGCCGCGCCCGCGGCTTGCCACAATGCTGCTCCCTCTCCTCCTGATTCCCTTGCTGCCCTTCCCCTTGCCCAAACCGCGCTGGCTGCCACTTCCAGACATCTTCGATGTTTTGGGCGTAAAGACAAAAGTTTTTGAAAAGGGCGGGTGAAAAGTGGGGTACTTTAATGGAGTGGGTTGGTGGGTGAGGTGACTGAGTGAGTGTCCCGACTCCCTAGTACAGTAAGTAAGTAGTAACAGTCAGGAAGTACAACTAGCAGTTACAATAATCAGTAGTAATCACAAGGAAATAGAGTGTGTGTACACTACAGACAGTGAGTGCACGCACGCGCAAACACGCGCAGGAGCTGGCCTATGAACAGAGAGTGAGTGAGTGTCCCTAGTACAGTAAGTAAGTAGTAACAGTCAGGAAGTACAACTAGAAGTTACAATAATCAGTAGTAATCACAAGGAAATAGAGTGTGTGTACACTACAGACAGTGAGTGCACGCACGCGCACACACGTGCAGGAGCTAGCCTATGAACAGCGACTGAGTGAGTGTCCCTACTACAGTAAGTAAGTAGTAACTGTCAGGAAGTAGAATTTACAATAATCAATCAGTAATCAGAAGGAAATAGAGTGTGTGTACAGTACACAGACAGTGAGTGCACACACACACGCAGGAGCTAGTAGCCTATGAACAGTGACAGTGAGTGTCCTAGTACAGTTACAGTATATAACTATTCAGAAGGAAATAGAGTGTGTGTACACAGACAGTGAGTGCAAGCACACGCAGGAGCTAGCCTATGAACAGTGACAGTCAGTGAGTGGCCTAGTACAGTTACAGTATATAACTATTCAGAAGGAAATAGAGTGTGTGTACAGTACACAGACAGTGAGTGCACACACACACGCAGGAGCTAGTAGCCTATGAACAGTGACAGTGAGTGTCCTAGTACAGTTACAGTATATAACTATTCAGAAGGAAATAGAGTGTGTGTACACAGACAGTGAGTGCAAGCACACGCAGGAGCTAGCCTATGAACAGTGACAGTCAGTGAGTGTCCTAGTACAGTTACAGTATATAACTATTCAGAAGGAAATAGAGTGTGTGTACAGTACACAGACAGTGAGTGCACACACACACGCAGGAGCTAGTAGCCTAAGAACAGTGACAGTGAGTGTCCTAGTACAGTTACAGTATATAACTATTTAGAAGAAAATAGAGTGTGTGTACACAGACAGTGAGTGCAAGCACACGCAGGAGCTAGCCTATGAACAGTGACAGTCAGTGAGTGTCCTAGTACAGTTACAGTATATAACTATTCAGAAGGAAATAGAGTGTGTGTACAGTACACAGACAGTGAGTGCACACACACACGCAGGAGCTAGTAGCCTATGAACAGTGACAGTGAGTGTCCTAGTACAGTTACAGTATATATTTATTCAGAAGGAAATAGAGTGTGTGTACACAGACAGTGAGTGCAAGCACACGCAGGAGCTAGCCTATGAACAGTGACAGTCAGTGAGTGTCCTAGTACAGTTACAGTATATAACTATTCAGAAGGAAATAGAGTGTGTGTACAGTACACAGACAGTGAGTGCACACACACACGCAGGAGCTAGTAGCCTATGAACAGTGACAGTGAGTGTCCTAGTACAGTTACAGTATATAACTATTCAGAAGGAAATAGAGTGTGTGTACACAGACAGTGAGTGCAAGCACACGCAGGAGCTAGCCTATGAACAGTGACAGTCAGTGAGTGTCCTAGTACAGTTACAGTATATAACTATTCAGAAGGAAATAGAGTGTGTGTACACAGACAGTGAGTGCAAGCACACGCAGGAGCTAGCCTATGAACAGTGACAGTCAGTGAGTGTCCTAGTACAGTTACAGTATATAACTACAATACAAAATACAATCACTAAGTAGTAAAGGACAGCAGAAATACTGTCTAATACTATCTAATACTGTCTAATACTGTCTAAATACTAATGAGAAATAAACTAACAGAGGACAGGAGGACAGCTGCCCACACAGGCAAGGCCCTGAGGCAGGGCCGGCCCGTCACTCTTTGCTGCCTGAGGCAAATGTGGCAGAGCTGCTGCTGCCGCCGCCGCGCGGCCGCCGAGCCGGAGGGGTAGCGGGCAGGTCGGGGTATTGTGCCTAGCGGTGGGGAGGGGGGTCGGACCCCCCCTCCCTCGCCTGGGTCCCCCGATCTGCACTCCCCTCCAGCCTGTAATTACTAAGCTGCTGTCAGATCGTAAGAGGCACGGGCGGGGAGGACTCACCTTTTCCGCGTTCCATCGTGCGCTCCATTGACGTCACTTCCTGCATCGCCGTCCACTTACAATACAGTGGGCGGCGATGCAGGAAGTGACGTCAGTGGAGCGCTCGCTGGAACGCGGAAAAGGTGAGTCCTCCCCGCCCGTGCCTCTTACGATCTGGCAGCAGCTTACTAATTACAGGCTGGAGGGGAGCGCAGATCGGGGGACCCAGGCGAGGGAGGGGGGGGTCCGACCCCCCTCCCCACCGCTAGGCACAATACCCCCGACCTGCCCGCTTTCCCTCCGGCTCGGCGGCCGGCCCCCCCGGGCGGGTGCCGCCCTTTGAAGTTTGCCGCCTGAGGCAAATGTTTCACCCCGCCTCATGAGCGGGCCGGCCCTGCCCTGAGGCCTAAAGCTGTAAGCCTGCAGCAGCTGTCTGAGTCTCTCTCTATGTAACACAAAAGCTACTAACTAAAATACAATGTCTATCTAACTAACTAACAACAATATAGGTGTGTATAGGAGGTGTATGTGAGCAAAAACGCTAGGTAAATGACCACAATAGAGCTCTTGCTAAGCCAAAGCACAAAGGAGCAACTCTCTCTCTATGCAAGTCTCAGGCAAGGACGGAGAAACGGAACATGGCGGCCGCTATTTATAGGGTAGGGGCTGGCCAGGGTCCCCCTCTGTGATTGGCTGCCGTCAGAGGGCCTGGGAGCCCTCTGATTGGCTCTAAGGACATCAATCTGGGCTATGACGCTATTCGAGCTCGGTATTCGAGCTCGAATAGCGCCGTTTGCTCGAATAGCTCGAATAGTGAATGGGCTATTTGCGTTTACTCGAATAGCCCATTCGAATAGCTGCAGCTATTTGGAGCTCGAATACCGAGCTCGAATAGCTGGAAAAGAGCTCGAATATTCGAGCTACTCGAATATTCGAGCTCTGCTGAGCACCACTGGACAGCACAGCCCGCCGCCATTGTGGCTATGTGTGACAGCACAGCCCGCCGCTCTAGAGTGAGGACAGGCAGGCAGCAGTTGATTACTTTTAAGTGTTTGATGGAGGGGCCCAATTCTGATACTTTGCTTAAGGCCCCATTTGGCTTTAATCCGGCTCTGCGCCTCATTGTTGTCCCCTGATGTCACATACGCACCCACGTGTACACCAGCAACCATGTGGACACCATGGCCAATGTGGCTTGTCATCTGGTTGTGCTACCGCTGGTGGTCTGTCCCAGCAGACCTGTCTCTGTAGGCCATGGCCGATGTGGCTTGTCACCTGGTCATGTTACTGCGAGTGGTCTGTCCCGGCATGGCCTGTCTCTGTAGGCCATGGCTGAGGTGGCTTGTCATCTGGTCATGTTACTGCGAGTGGTCTGTCCCGGCATGGCCTGTCTCTGTAGGTCATGGGTGATGTGGCTTGTCAGCTGGTCAAGCTACTGCTGATGGTCTGTCCCGGCATGGCCTGTCTCTGTAGGCCATGGCTGAGGTGGCTTGTCATCTGGTCATGTTACGGCTGGTGGTCTGTCCTAGTAGACCTGTCTCTGTAGGCCATTGCCTATGTGGCTTGCCATCTGTCCATGTTACGGCTAATGGTCTCTCTTGGTAGACCTGTTTCTGTAGGCCATGGCTGACATGTCATCTGGTTATGTCACTGCTGGTGACATAGAAGAGTCTAATGTCTCTCCCAGCAGACCTTTCTCTGTAGGCCATGGCCAAAATGGCTTGTCATCTGGCCATGTTACCGCTGGTGATCTGTCCCGGGATGGCCTGTCTTTGTAGGCCATGGCTGTTGTGGCTTGTCATCTGGTCATGTCACCGCTGTGGTCTGTCCCGGCATGGCCTGTCTTTGTAGGCCATGGCTGTTGTGGCTTGTCATCTGGTCATGTCACCGCTGTGGTCTGTCCCGGCATGGCCTGTCTTTGTAGGCCATGGCTGTTGTGGCTTGTCATCTGGTCATGTCACCGCTGTGGTCTGTCCCGGCATGGCCTGTCTTTGTAGGCCATGGCTGTTGTGGCTTGTCATCTGGTCATGTCACCGCTGTGGTCTGTCCAGGCATGGCCTGTCTTTGTAGGCCATGGCTGTTGTGGCTTGTCATCTGGTCATGTCACCGCTGTGGTCTGTCCAGGCATGGCCTGTCTTGCAGTATCTCCTTCCTCCTCCAGCACAGGCCTGAGAGTGACAAGGACACGCTACGCCTGAGACGTTCAGTAATAACAGGGCTGTTTGCATTGACTTTCTGACAATGAGCCGCTATCATTATCACACTACAGCTATTTGGCAACCAGCCTTATTGACAAAGCCATCATTCCTGAGAGATAAGGCGAGACGCGTGACTGAGAGGAATAGTAATGCGCTATTATCACCGCCATGTATCTGAAAGTCGTGTTCAGATGCGGGAAACGATGAAGCTCATCCCATTCCGCACCACAGACATGAGGAATGTTATAACACAGCGACAGATCGCCGGGAACGTTTGATGGATGGCGGGAATGTGTGTCAGCTGCTGGATGTCTCTTTCCTGGATTTTTATAGGCCTTGTATTTGCACGTTACACAACGGTCTGTCTTGCAGGGACAGGTCCTCTTTAGGAAACCAATCCAACAATCCCTCTTTTTAGAAGGTAGAAAGGATCATTTTACCCATATGGTTAAAACTAGCAGTGACTAAGCAGACATTGTTTTATCCGATACGCGTGAGCTACCTTTGCCCATTGTCCTATTTGTCCAATTTGCGCCATGAAGATTGCAATTTTTAACCATATCGGTGAGCTGAGCCTTGCTACCTTCACTTCAAGATACTCGTCTAACGCAGCTGATTCATGGTCCCAGTATCTGGTGAAGGTTGGGTGGACTCGCTATATTATATCCCTCTTTTTTTCCACGAATGTCTCTCTTTTTAGCCTGATGCAAATAGCTTTCCTGTTGGTTGGTGACGCAATCATGGCATCATAGTATCGCCGCCGTACAGCTCTCGGCCCTGAGATGTCACTCGAAGGGAACACATGCAGACCCCTGTGGGGGACATGCACACTTTAAGCCCACCTGCCCTCCAAGGTGTATCTGTGTGTGTTTCCCCTGGCCCTACAGGTGCAGTCATCAGTCCCCCCTCCACCCCTTTAAACATATAACACTAAGAGGGGAATGGGGGCCCCCAATTTCTTTCCTCTCTCCCTCTCCTGGGGCCCGCCTCCTGTGCTCCCCTGGGTATAGGTCGAGCCTCTTATCCCCTCCCCCACAGAGCTGCTCTGCCTGTACTGGGGGCGCTAGTAGAGGGAGGGAGGAAAGCAGTCAGATTCCCCTCCCTGTGTCTCCTCCTTACTCTCACACCAAGAGGCTGAAGCATCAGTCTCCTGTGCCCGAACCTAGATGTCACCTCCTCTAAATGACACCCGGCGCGGCCTGCATTTAGTGACGTATCTAGAGGGGTGCCCCCTCCTCCCTTGTGCTGCACGGCAATACTGGGGGATGCCTCTCACTACCTATACTGGAGGGGGCTACTTATAATGGGGAACACCTCCCACTAGGACCGGTTGACGCAACAATGGGGCCCCAGGGCAAAATAAACCTGGGGGGCCCCCCAACAGATACCCCGGAACAAAAATCGGCATTAAGGGACCTTTTTTGGAGCTGGTATAGTCAGGGTGTGAAGCCCCAATCGGTCGGAGCTCCACATTCTGGCTATCCCAGCCTGCATGCAAGTTTCAGGAGGGGGGATCCCACATAATTAAAAAAAAAAAAAATTCCCACAATCTAAACATAAAAAAAAAATTGGGAAAATAGGAAAAAATGCCAGGGATCTTCATACAGCCATATTTCGGCTGTATAGCGATCCCTGGCCAAAGCGCTGCGGCTGCGTATGGGCCCCCTGGAAACCCCGTCAGGAAATGTATTGCTCTTTCTTTTGATGCATGTAAAATTACACTACCGTTAGGTTTGCTACTAAAAGTGACATTTACCGCATTTAAAACTATACTTTTTTCCTTTGAAACTTTAAAATTGATTTTCTCAAAAACTATAAGGTCTTTTTGAAAAATTGTTTTTTCCTCTTATTTCCAATGATCTCCTTAACACATCCTGCAAATTTAGGGTTTCTAGCATTTAAGGTGGATTTGCTATTAACTGTTAAACTCGGTGGGTTTTTAAATGTGTATATTTTTTTTCCTTTGAAACTTTAAAATCGATTTTCTCAAAAACTATAAGGTCGATTTGAAAATGTTTGTTTTCCTCTTGTAGCCACTGGGGGCCCCTACAGGCTCTGGGGCCCTGGGGCAATTGCCCCCTTTGCCTCTATGGTAGCGCCGGCCCTGCCTCCCACTACTCATACTGGGAGAGGGGTTACTTATACTGAGGAGACATCTCACACTACTTTTCCACTTCAGCCTTCAGTATATTTTCACCTTATGCATCTGAGCAATTTTCACATTTCAGCACCCCTCCCATTCATTCGCCAATAACTTTATCACCACTTATCACATCGAAATGATCTATAGATTGTTTTTTCCGCCACCAATTAGGCTTTCTTTGGGTGGTGCATTATGCTAAGAATTATTTTTTTCTAAATGCATTTTAATGGGAATATTAAGGGAAAAAATGAAAAAAAAATCATTACTTCTCAGTTTTTGGCCATTATCGTTTTATTACAATTTATCACAATTTAGTTCCTATCACAATTTATGGTGCCAATATTTTATTTGTAAATAAATGTGCATTTTTTTTTCAGATTTGCGTCCATCACTATTTACAAGCCCATAATTAAAAAAATAACAGTAATATACCCTCTTGACATACGCATTAAAAAAAAGTTTAGTCTGTAAGGTAGCTATTAATGGTTTGTCTGTTTGTTTGTTTGTTTGTTTTTTTAAATTGTTTTATTTTTGTATGCAAAAGTTTCCTGTGGGTATTTCTGGGAGAGTATGGGTGGTAAGGGGTTCGTTATAAATTATGTGCAGGTCTCTATATTAAAATAAATGGATGTAGGTGTAATTTTACTATTTAAACAAAATGTCCTCGCTCATTAGCTTCCTGCGTGCGCAGGAAGTAATGAGTGTAAGGCGAGAAACCCACTAGGAGCGATTTTCTGAGCCCTTTGAGATTTGAAAACTCTTGATAATGTAATGCTATGGGGTGTGATCCCACTTGAGCGATGATTTTATAAAAAATCTCCCATAGCATTGAATTAGCACAAGCTTTTTCAAATCACTAGCAATTAGAAATCGCTCCTAGTGGGTTTCTGGCCTCAGGGTAATTACAGTGACTGCAGGCATCACATTGATGCTGCGATCATTGACACGGGGGACCTAAAACAATGAATGGGAACTGCTTGAATGGGCGAGGAGGAGCGTGCACAGCGGTGATTTCAACAGAGTACGTATATTTACTCTCCTGTGGCTTAGATGAAGTTTTTAGGGGAGTAGATACAATGTACTAAAACCATTAAGTGGTTAAACTGGGGGGACACCCCTCATTACCTATACTGGTGGGGTACCTATACTGTGGAGATTGACACCTCTCAATCCCTATGCTAAAGGGGGCTATTTATGCTTGGGAGACACCTCTAACTACCTATACTGGGAAACTGGGGGGTACCTATACTGGGTGGACTTGGCTACCTATGCTGGGACCTCTTGGTACTTATATTGGGGTTCTAACTCTTGCAATCTATACTGGGGGAAGGGGGCAATTTCAATGGTTGCTATAGGCACTATATTACCCAGATACCCCCTCCCTAACCCGCCTAGTGACGCCGCGGCTGGGAATTACAAATAACTTGTGTACTGCACAGAAGGAGTTCTGCTCACCGCAGCAGACACAGCTGTATGAGCACATCCTGCAGATAACACAGGATCCGTCGACATGTCCGCTTATCCACCGCTCTCCCTTGTGGTAAACGTTGTGTGAGTGGGAGGCAGGGCCACATTCAGCGACCCGGCTGTGTATCATTTTTTTAATTGATTTCATATCTGCATTATCTGGAGTTTTATGTTCTATAGGGGTTGTTATAACTCACCATGGAAATCACCTTGAACTATAAATAGTGTACAAAGTCACAGCCGGCTGTGTATGACAGGTCCTCTTATAAGACTGACAATGATTTATGATGTCATCCCAGAGGCGAGAGTGACCTGTGTCTGGACAAACTGGCTCTATCACCTGAACATCTCAAAAATCAGGCTCAAAGTCTCAGCCAGGGGCAAGAGCCACAATCCGAGACAGCAAGTGTTCCCATACAAGCAGCCTAGCACAGGATATGCCATCCACACAGATACATAATAATAATATGGGAGGACATTAGACTATGACTATGGTAGGATTAGAGTGTGAGCTCCTCTGAGGACAGTCAGTGACATGACTATGTACTCTGTAATGTGCTGCAGAAGATGTCAGTGCTATATAAATACATAATAATAATATGGTAGGACATTAGACTATGACTATGGTAGGATTAGAGTGTGAGCTCCTCTGAGGACAGTCAGTGACATGACTATGTACTCTGTAATGTGCTGCAGGAGCTGTCAGTGCTATATAAATACATGCTAATCATATGGTAGGACATTAGACTATGACTATGGTAGGATTAGAGTGTGAGCTCCTCTGAGGACAGTCAGTGACATGACTATGTACTCTGTAATGTGCTGCAGAAGATGTCAGTGCTATATAAATACATAATAATAATATGGTAGGACATTAGACTATGACTATGGTAGGATTAGAGTGTGAGCTCCTCTGAGGACAGTCAGTGACATGACTATGCACTCTGTAATGTGCTGCAGAAGATGTCAGTGCTATATAAATACATAATAATATGGTAGGACATTACACTATGACTATGGTGGGATTAGACTGTGAGCTCCTCTGAGGACAGTCAGTGACATGACTATGTACTCTGTAATGTGCTGCAGAAGATGTCAGTGCTATATAAATACATAATAATAATATGGTAGGACATTAGACTATGACTATGGTAGGATTAGAGTGTGAGCTCCTCTGAGGACAGTCAGTGACATGACTATGTACTCTGTAATGTGCTGCAGAAGATGTCAGTGTTATATAAATACATAATAATAATATGGTAGGACATTAGACTATGACTATGGTAGGATTAGATTGTGAGCTCCTCTGAGGACAGTCAGTGACATAACTATGTACTCTGTAATGTGCTGCAGAAGATGTCAGTGTTATATAAATACATAATAATAATATGGTAGGACATTAGACTATGACTATGGTAGGATTAGATTGTGAGCTCCTCTGAGGACAGTCAGTGACATGACTATGCACTCTGTAATGTGCTGCAGGCGATGTCAGTGTTATATAAATACATAATAATAATATGGTAGGACATTAGACTATGACTATGGTAGGATTAGATTGTGAGCTCCTCTGAGGACAGTCAGTGACATGACTATGTACTCTGTAATGTGCTGCAGAAGATGTCAGTGCTATATAAATACATAATAATAATATGGTAGGACATTAGACTATGACTATGGTAGGATTAGATTGTGAGCTCCTCTGAGGTCAGTCAGTGACATGACTATGTACTCTGTAAAGTGCTGCAGAAGATGCCAGTGCTATATAAATACATAATAATAATATGGTAGGACATTAGACTATGACTATGGTAGGATTAGATTGTGAGCTCCTCTGAGGACAGTCAGTGACATGACTATGTACTCTGTACAGTGCTGCAGAAGGTGTCAGTGCTATATAAATACATAATAATAATATGGTAGGACATTAGACTATGACTATGGTAGGATTAGATTGTGAGCTCCTCTGAGGACAGTCAGTGACATGACTATGTACTCTGTAATGTGCTGCAGGAGATGTCAGTGCTATACAAATACATAATAATAATATGGTACGACATTAGACTGTGACTATGGTGGGATCAGATTGTGAGCTCCTCTGAGGACAGTCAGTAACATGACTATGTGCTCTGTAATGTGCTGCAGAAGATGTCAGTGCTATATAAAAACATAATAATAATATGGTAGGACATTACACTATGACTGCGGTAGGATTAGAGTGTGAGCTCCTCTGAGGACAGTCAGTGACATGACTATGTACTCTGTAATGTGCTGCAGAAGATGTCAGTGTTATATAAAAACATAATAATATGGTAGGACATTAGGCTATGACTATGGTAGGATTAGAGTGAGAGCTCCTCTGAGGACAGTCAGTGACATGACTATGTACTCTGTAAAGTTCTGCAGAAGATGTCAATGCTATATAAATACATAGTAAGGTAATGGAAACCATGAATATCTAGTTTTGTTGTCTTCTGTTAGCAGAAATATTGCAGTATAAGCAGTTTGTGGAACACCAGTCTGGACAGGATGATGAGTGTCCCACCGCAAAATATTTCCCTAGTGACACATCTGTCCCATTCAGCCTCCCAGTATAGTGCGGTCTGCAGAGTCTGTGTGAAATATGAACCACATATTCACACTCCAGGCAAAAATTCCATTCATTTCCATAAGAAGTCTTTAGTAGCTATAGATGGTTGTGAAATACATCGGTGTATACAAAGGTCCTGGCATCAGTGCATACAAAGGTCCTGACATCAGTGCATACAAACATCCTGGCATCAGTTTATACAAAGGTCCTGGCATCAGTGTATACAAAGGTCCTGGCATCAGTGCATACAAAGGTCCTGGCATCAGTGCACACAAAGGTCCTGGCATCAGTGCATACAAAGGTCCTGGCATCGGTGCATACATAGGTCCTGGCATCAGTGCATACAAAGGTCCTGGCATCAGTGCATACAAAGGTCCTGGCATCAGTGCACACAAAGGTCCTGGCATCAGTGCATACAAAGGTCCTGGCATCAGCGCATACAAAGGTCCTGGCATCAGTGCATACAAAGGTCCTGGCATCGGTGCATACAAACATCCTGGCATCAGTTTATACAAAGGTCCTGGCATCAGTGCATACATAGGTCCTGGCATCAGTGCATACAAAGGTCCTGGCATCAGTGCACACAAAGGTCCTGGCATCAGTGCACACAAAGGTCCTGGCATCAGTGTATGCAAAGGTCCTGGCATCAGTGCATACAAAGGTCGTAGCATCAATGCATACAAAGCTCCTGGCATCGGTGCATACAAAGGTCCTGGTATCAGTGCATACAGAGGTCCTGGCATCAGTGCATACAAAGGTCGTGGCATCAATGCATACAAAGGTCCTGGCATCAGTGCATACAAAGGTCCTGGTATCAGTGCATACAAAGGTCCTGGCATCAGTGCATACAAAGGTCCTGGCATCAGTGTATACAGAGGTCCTGGCATCAGTGCATACAAAGGTCCTGGCATCAGTGCATACAAAGGTCCCGGCATCAGTGCATACAGAGGTCCTGGCATCAGTGCATACAGAGGTCCTGGCATCAGTGCATACAGAGGTCCTGGCATCAGTGCGTACAGAGGTCCTGGCATCAGTGTATACAAATGTCCTGGCATCAGTGTATACAAAGGTCCCGGCATCAGTGCATACAGAGGTCCCGGCATCAGTGCATACAAAGGTCCTGACATCAGTGCATACAAAGGTCCTGGCATCAGTGCATACATAGGTCCTGGCATCAGTGCGTACAAAGGTCCCGGCATCAGTGCATACAAAGGTCCTGGCATCGGTGCATACAAAGGTCCTGGTATCACTGCATACAAAGGTCCTGGCATCAGTGCATACAAAGGTCCTGGCATCAGTGCATACAAAGGTCCTGGCATCACTGCATACAAAGGTCCTAGCATCAGTGCATACAAAGGTCCTAGCATCAGTGCATACAGAGGTCCTGGCATCAGTGCATACAGAGGTCCTGGCATCAGTGCATACAGAGGTCCTGGCATCAGTGCATACAAAGGTCCTGGCATCAGTGCATACAAAGGTCCTGGCATCAGTGCATACAAAGGTCCTGGCATCAGTGCATACAGAGGTCCTGGCATCAGTGCATACAGGGGTCCTGGCATCAGTGCATACAAACATCCTGGCATCAGTGCATACAAACATCCTGGCATCAGTGCATACAAAGGTCCTGGCATCAGTGCATACAAACATCCTGGCATCAGTTTATACAAAGGTCCTGGCATCAGTGCATACAAAGGTCCCGGCATCAGTGCATACAGAGGTCCTGGCATCAGTGCATACAAAGGTCCTGGCATCAGTGCGTACAAAGGTCTTGACATCAGTGCGTACAAAGGTCCCGGCATCAGTGCGTACAAAGGTCCCGGCATCAGTGCGTACAAAGGTCCTGGCATCAGTGCGTATAAAGGTCCTGGCATCAGTGCATACAGAGGTCCTGGCATCAGTGCATACAAAGGTCCTGGCATCAGTGCATACAAAGGTCCCGGCATCAGTGCATACAGAGGTCCTGGCATCAGTGCATACAAAGGTCCTGGCATCAGTGCACACAAAGGTCCTGGCATCAGTGCGTACAAAGGTCCTGGCATCAGTGCATACAAAGGTCCTGGCATCAGTGCATACAAAGGTCCTGGCATCAGTGCATACAGAGGTCCTGGCATCAGTGCGTACAAAGGTCTTGACATCAGTGCGTACAAAGGTCCCGGCATCAGTGCGTACAAAGGTCCCGGCATCAGTGCGTACAAAGGTCCCGGCATCAGTGCGTACAAAGGTCCTGGCATCACTGCATACAAAGGTCCTGGCATCAGTGCATACAAAGGTCCTGGCATCAGTGCATACAAAGGTCCCGGCATCAGTGCATACAGAGGTCCTGGCATCAGTGCATACAAAGGTCCTGGCATCAGTGCGTACAAAGGTCTTGACATCAGTGCGTACAAAGGTCCCGGCATCAGTGCGTACAAAGGTCCTGGCATCAGTGCGTACAAAGGTCCTGGCATCAGTGCGTATAAAGGTCCTGGCATCAGTGCATACAGAGGTCCTGGCATCAGTGCATACAAAGGTCCTGGAATCAGTGCATACAGAGGTCCTGGCATCAGTGCATACAAAGGTCCCGGCATCAGTGCGTACAAATGTCCCGGCATCAGAGCATACAGAGGTCCTGGCATCAGTGCATACAAAGGTCCCGGCATCAGTGCATACAAAGGTCCTGGCATCAGTGCATACAGAGGTCCGGGCATCAGTGCATACAAAGGTCCTGGCATCAGTGCATACAAAGGTCCTGGCATCAGTGTATACAGAGGTCCTGGCATCAGTGCATACAAAGGTCCCGGCATCAGTGCATACAAAGGTCCTGGCATCAGTGCATACAGAGGTCCTGGCATCAGTGCATACAAAGGTCCTGGCATCAGTGCATACAAAGGTCCTGGCATCAGTGCGTACAAAGGTCCTGGCATCAGTGCGTACAAATGTCCCGGCATCAGAGCATACAGAGGTCCTGGCATCAGTGTATACAGAGGTCCTGGCATCAGTGCATACAAAGGTCCCGGCATCAGTGCATACAAAGGTCCTGGCATCAGTGCATACATAGGTCCTGGCATCAGTGCATACAAAGGTCCTGGCATCAGTGCATACAGAGGTCCTGGCATCAGTGCATACAGAGGTCCTGGCATCAGTGCATACAAAGGTCCCGGCATCAGTGCGTACAGAGGTCCCGGCATCAGTGCATACAGAGGTCCTGGCATCAGTACATACAAAGGTCCTGGCATCAGTGCGTACAGAGGTCCTGGCATCAGTGCGTACAGAGGTCCTGGCATCAGTGCGTACAGAGGTCCTGGCATCAGTGCCTGCAAAGGTCCCGGCATCAGTGCATACAAAGGTCCCGGCATTAGTGCATACAAAGGTCCTGGCATCAGTGCATACAGAGGTCCTGGCATCAGTGCATACAAATGTCCAGGTATCAGTGCATACAGAGGTCCCGGCATCAATGCATACAAAGGTCCCGGCATCAATGCATACAAAGGTCCCGGCATCAGTGCATACAAAGGTCCTGGCATCAGTGCATACAGAGGTCCTGGCATCAGTGCATACAAAGGTCCTGGCATCAGTGCATACATAGGTCCTGGCATCAGTGCATACAAAGGTCCTGGCATCAGTGCATACAGAGGTCCTGGCATCAGTGCATACAGAGGTCCTGGCATCAGTGCATACATAGGTCCTGGCATCAGTGCATACAAAGGTCCTGGCATCAGTGCATACAAAGGTCCTGGCATCAGTGCATACAAAGGTCCTGGCATCAGTGTATACAGAGGTCCGGGCATCAGTGCATACAAAGGTCCTGGCATCAGTGCATACAAAGGTCCTGGCATCAGTGTATACAGAGGTCCTGGCATCAGTGCATACAAAGGTCCCGGCATCAGTGCATACAAAGGTCCTGGCATCAGTGCATACAGAGGTCCTGGCATCAGTGCATACAAAGGTCCTGGCATCAGTGCATACAAAGGTCCTGGCATCAGTGCGTACAAAGGTCCTGGCATCAGTGCGTACAAATGTCCCGGCATCAGAGCATACAGAGGTCCTGGCATCAGTGTATACAGAGGTCCTGGCATCAGTGCATACAAAGGTCCCGGCATCAGTGCATACAAAGGTCCTGGCATCAGTGCATACATAGGTCCTGGCATCAGTGCATACAAAGGTCCTGGCATCAGTGCATACAGAGGTCCTGGCATCAGTGCATACAGAGGTCCTGGCATCAGTGCATACAAAGGTCCCGGCATCAGTGCGTACAGAGGTCCCGGCATCAGTGCATACAGAGGTCCTGGCATCAGTACATACAAAGGTCCTGGCATCAGTGCGTACAGAGGTCCTGGCATCAGTGCGTACAGAGGTCCTGGCATCAGTGCGTACAGAGGTCCTGGCATCAGTGCCTGCAAAGGTCCCGGCATCAGTGCATACAAAGGTCCCGGCATTAGTGCATACAAAGGTCCTGGCATCAGTGCATACAGAGGTCCTGGCATCAGTGCATACAAATGTCCAGGTATCAGTGCATACAGAGGTCCCGGCATCAATGCATACAAAGGTCCCGGCATCAATGCATACAAAGGTCCCGGCATCAGTGCATACAAAGGTCCTGGCATCAGTGCATACAGAGGTCCTGGCATCAGTGCATACAAAGGTCCTGGCATCAGTGCATACATAGGTCCTGGCATCAGTGCATACAAAGGTCCTGGCATCAGTGCATACAGAGGTCCTGGCATCAGTGCATACAGAGGTCCTGGCATCAGTGCATACATAGGTCCTGGCATCAGTGCATACAAAGGTCCTGGCATCAGTGCATACAAAGGTCCTGGCATCAGTGCATACAAAGGTCCTGGCATCAGTGCGTACAAAGGTCCTGGCATCAGTGCATACAGAGGTCCTGGCATCAGTGCGTACAGAGGTCCTGGCATCAGTGCATACATAGGTCCTGGCATCAGTGCGTACAAAGGTCCTGGCATCAGTGCATACATAGGTCCTGGCATCAGTGCACGAAGGTCCTGGCATCAGTGCAAACAAAGGTCCTGGCATCAGTGCATACAGAGGTCCTGGCATCAGTGCATACACATGTCCTGGCAACAGTGCATACAAAGGTCCTGGCATCAGTGCATACAGAGGTCCTGGCATCAGTGCATACAGAGGTCCTGGCATCAGTGCATACATAGGTCCTGGCATCAGTGTATACAAAGGTCCTGGCATCAGTGCATACAGAGGTCCTGGCATCAGTACATTCAAAGGTCCTGGCATCAGTGCATACAAAGGTCCTGGCATCAGTGCATACAGAGGTCCTGGCATCAGTGCATACAAAGGTCCTGGCATCAGTGACAGTGCATACAAAGGTCCTAGTATCAGTGCATACAAAGGTCCTGGCATCAGTGCATACAAAGGTCCTGGCATCAGTGCATACAAAGGTCCTGGCATCAGTGTATACATAGGTCCTGGCATCAGTGCGTACGAAGGTCCTGGCATCAGTGCATACAGAGGTCCTGGCATCAGTGCATACAAAGGTCCTGGCATCAGTGCATACAGAGGTCCCGGCATCAGTGCATACAAAGGTCCCGGCATCAGTGCGTACAAAGGTCCTGGCATCAGTGCATACAGAGGTCCTGGCATCAGTGCATACAGAGGTCCTGGCATCAGTGCATACAAAGGTCCTGGCATCAGTGACAGTGCATACAAAGGTCCTGGCATCAGTGCATACAAAGGTCCTGGCATCAGTGCATACAAAGGTCCTGGCATCAGTGCATACAGAGGTCCTGGCATCAGTGCATACAAAGGTCCTGGCATCAGTGCATACAAAGGTCCTGGCATCAGTGCATACAAAGGTCCTGGCATCAGTGCATACAAAGGTCCTGGCATCAGTGCACACAAAGGTCCTGGCATCAGTGCAAACAAAGGTCCTGGCATCAGTGCATACAAAGGTCCTGGCATCAGTGCATACAAAGGTCCTGGCATCAGTGCACAAAGGTCCTGGCATCAGTGCATACAGAGGTCCTGGCATCAGTGTATACAAAGGTCCTAGCATCAGTGCATACAGAGGTCCTGGCATCAGTGCATACAGAGGTCCTGGCATCAGTGCATACAAAGGTCCCGGCATCAGGGCATACAAAGGTCCCGGCATCAGTGCATACAAAGGTCCTGGCATCAGTGCGTACAGAGGTCCTAGCATCAGTGTATACAAAGGTCCTGGCATCAGTGCATACAGAGGTCCTGGCATCAGTGCATACAAAGGTCCTGGCATCAGTGCATACAAAGGTCCTGGCATCAGTGTATACAGAGGTCCTGGCATCAGTGCATACATAGGTCCTGGCATCAGTGCGTACAAAGGTCCTGGCATCAGTGCGTACAAAGGTCCTGGCATCAGTGTATACAAAGGTCCTGGCATCAGTGCATACAAAGGTCCCGGCATCAGTGCATACAAAGGTCCCGGCATCAGTGCATACAAATGTCCAGGTATCAGTGCATACAGAGGTCCTGACATCAGTGCATACAAAGGTCCTGGCATCAGTGTCTACAAAGGTCCTGGCATCAGTGCATACAAAGGTCCTGGCATCAGTGCCTACAAAGGTCCTGGCATCAGTGTATACAAAGGTCCTGGCATCAGTGCATACAAAGGTCTTGGCATCAGTGCATACAAAGGTCCTGGCATCAGTGCATACAAATGTCCTGGCATCAGTGCATACAAAGGTCCTGGCATCAGTGCATACAAAGGTCCTGGCATCAGTGTATACAGAGGTCCTGGCATCAGTGCATACAGAGGTCCTGGCATCAGTGCATACAAAGGTCCCGGCATCAGTGCATACAAATGTCCAGGTATCAGTGCATACAGAGGTCCTGACATCAGTGCATACAAAGGTCCTGGCATCAGTGCATACAAAGGTCCTGGCATCAGTGCATACAAAGGTCCTGGCATCAGTGCATACAAAGGTCCTGGCATCAGTGTATACAAAGGTCCTGGCATCAGTGCATACAAAGGTCCTGGCATCAGTGTATACAGAGGTCCTGGCATCAGTGCATACAAAGGTCCTGGCATCAGTGCATACAAAGGTCCCGGCATCAGTGCATACAAAGGTCCCGGCATCAGTGCGTACAAAGGTCCCGGCATCAGTGCATACAAAGGTCCTGGCATCAGTGCATACAAAGGTCCTGGCATCAGTGCATACAAAGGTCCCGGCATCAGTGCGTACAAAGGTCCTGGCATCAGTGCCTACAAAGGTCCTGGCATCAGTGCATACAAAGGTCCTGGCATCAGTGCGTACAAAGGTCCTGGCATCAGTGCATACAGAGGTCCTGGCATCAGTGCATACAAAGGTCCCGGCATCAGTGCATACAAAGGTCCTGGCATCAGTGCATACAAAGGTCCTGGCATCAGTGCATACAAAGGTCCTGGCATCAGTGCATACAAATGTCCCGGCATCAGTGCATACAGAGGTCCTGGCATCAGTGTATACAAAGGTCCCGGCATCAGTGCATACAAAGGTCCTGGCATCAGTGCGTACAAAGGTCCTGGCATCAGTGCATACAAAGGTCCCGGCATCAGTGCATACAAAGGTCCTGGCATCAGTGCGTACAAAGGTCCTGGCATCAGTGCATACAAAGGTCCTGGCATCAGTGCGTACAAAGGTCCCGGCATCAGTGCGTACAAAGGTCCCGGCATCAGTGCGTATAAAGGTCCTGGCATCAGTGCATACAGAGGTCCTGGCATCAGTGCATACAAAGGTCCCGGCATCAGTGCATACAGAGGTCCCGGCATCAGTGCATACAAAGGTCCTGGTATCAGTGCATACAAAGGTCCTGGCATCAGTGTATACAAAGGTCCTGGCATCAGTGCGTACAAAGGTCTTGACATCAGTGCGTACAAAGGTCCCGGCATCAGTGCATACAAAGGTCCCGGCATTAGTGCATACAGAGGTCCCGGCATCAATGCATACAAAGGTCCCGGCATCAATGCATACAAAGGTCCCGGCATCAGTGCATACAAAGGTCCTGGCATCAGTGCATACAGAGGTCCTGGCATCAGTGCATACAAAGGTCCTGGCATCAGTGCATACATAGGTCCTGGCATCAGTGCATACAAAGGTCCTGGCATCAGTGCATACAGAGGTCCTGGCATCAGTGCATACAGAGGTCCTGGCATCAGTGCATACATAGGTCCTGGCATCAGTGCATACAAAGGTCCTGGCATCAGTGCATACAGAGGTCCTGGCATCAGTGCATACAGAGGTCCTAGCATCAGTGCATACAGAGGTCCTGGCATCAGTGCATACAAAGGTCCTGGCATCAGTGCATACAAAGGTCCTGGCATCAGTGCGTACAGAGGTCCTGGCATCAGTGCATACATAGGTCCTGGCATCAGTGCACGAAGGTCCTGGCATCAGTGCAAACAAAGGTCCTGGCATCAGTGCATACAGAGGTCCTGGCATCAGTGCATACACATGTCCTGGCAACAGTGCATACAAAGGTCCTGGCATCAGTGCATACAGAGGTCCTGGCATCAGTGCATACAGAGGTCCTGGCATCAGTGCATACATAGGTCCTGGCATCAGTGTATACAAAGGTCCTGGCATCAGTGCATACAGAGGTCCTGGCATCAGTACATACAAAGGTCCTGGCATCACTGCATACAATGGTCCTGGCATCAGTGCAGTGCATACATAGGTCCTGGCATCAGTGCATACAGAGGTCCTGGCATCAGTGCATACAAAGGTCCTGGCATCAGTGCATACAAAGGTCCTGGCATCAGTGCATACAAAGGTCCTGGCATCAGTGTATACAAAGGTCCTGGCATCAGTGCGTACAAAGGTCTTGACATCAGTGCGTACAAAGGTCCCGGCATCAGTGCGTACAAAGGTCCCGGCATCAGTGCGTACAAAGGTCCCGGCATCAGTGCGTACAAAGGTCCCGGCATCAGTGCGTATAAAGGTCCTGGCATCAGTGCATACAGAGGTCCTGGCATCAGTGCATACAAAGGTCCCGCCATCAGTGCATACAGAGGTCCCGGCATCAGTGCATACAAGGGTCCTGGCATCAGTGCATACAGAGGTCCTGGCATCAGTGCATACATAGGTCCTGGCATCAGTGCACGAAGGTCCTGGCATCAGTGCAAACAAAGGTCCTGGCATCAGTGCGTACAAAGGTCCTAGCATCAGTGCATACAAATGTCCTGGCATCAGAGCATACAGAGGTCCCGGCATCAATGCATACAAAGGTCCTGGCATCGGTGCGTACATAGGTCCTGGCATCAGTGCATACAGAGGTCCTGGCATCAGTGCATACAAAGGTCCCGGCATCAGTGCATACAAAGGTCCTGGCATCAGTGCATACAAAGGTCCTGGCATCAGTGCATACAGAGGTCCTGGCATCAGTGCATACAAAGGTCCCGGCATCAGTGCATACAGAGGTCCTGGCATCAGTGCATACAGAGGTCCTGGCATCAGTGCGTACAGAGGTCCTGGCATCAGTGCGTACAGAGGTCCTGGCATCAGTGCCTGCAAAGGTCTCGGCATCAGTGCATACAAAGGTCCCGGCATTAGTGCATACAGAGGTCCCGGCATCAATGCATACAAAGGTCCCGGCATCAATGCATACAAAGGTCCCGGCATCAGTGCATACAAAGGTCCTGGCATCAGTGCATACAGAGGTCCTGGCATCAGTGCATACAAAGGTCCTGGCATCAGTGCATACATAGGTCCTGGCATCAGTGCATACAAAGGTCCTGGCATCAGTGCATACAGAGGTCCTGGCATCAGTGCATACAGAGGTCCTGGCATCAGTGCATACATAGGTCCTGGCATCAGTGCATACAAAGGTCCTGGCATCAGTGCATACAGAGGTCCTGGCATCAGTGCATACAGTGGTCCTAGCATCAGTGCATACAGAGGTCCTGGCATCAGTGCATACAAAGGTCCTGGCATCAGTGCATACAAAGGTCCTGGCATCAGTGCGTACAGAGGTCCTGGCATCAGTGCATACATAGGTCCTGGCATCAGTGCACGAAGGTCCTGGCATCAGTGCAAACAAAGGTCCTGGCATCAGTGCATACAGAGGTCCTGGCATCAGTGCATACACATGTCCTGGCAACAGTGCATACAAAGGTCCTGGCATCAGTGCATACAGAGGTCCTGGCATCAGTGCATACAGAGGTCCTGGCATCAGTGCATACATAGGTCCTGGCATCAGTGTATACAAAGGTCCTGGCATCAGTGCATACAAAGGTCCTGGCATCAGTACATACAAAGGTCCTGGCATCACTGCATACAATGGTCCTGGCATCAGTGCAGTGCATACATAGGTCCTGGCATCAGTGCATACAGAGGTCCTGGCATCAGTGCATACAAAGGTCCTGGCATCAGTGCATACAAAGGTCCTGGCATCACTGCATACAATGGTCCTGGCATCAGTGCAGTGCATACATAGGTCCTGGCATCAGTGCATACAGAGGTCCTGGCATCAGTGCATACAAAGGTCCTAGTATCAGTGCATACAAAGGTCCTGGCATCAGTGCATACAAAGGTCCTGGCATCACTGCATACAATGGTCCTGGCATCAGTGCAGTGCATACATAGGTCCTGGCATCAGTGCATACAGAGGTCCTGGCATCAGTGCATACAAAGGTCCTAGTATCAGTGCATACAAAGGTCCTGGCATCAGTGCATACAAAGGTCCTGGCATCAGTGCATACAAAGGTCCTGGCATCAGTGTATACATAGGTCCTGGCATCAGTGCGTACGAAGGTCCTGGCATCAGTGCATACAGAGGTCCTGGCATCAGTGCATACAAAGGTCCTGGCATCAGTGCATACAGAGGTCCTGGCATCAGTGCATACATAGGTCCTGGCATCAGTGTATACATAGGTCCTGGCATCAGTGCGTACGAAGGTCCTGGCATCAGTGCATACAGAGGTCCTGGCATCAGTGCATACAAAGGTCCTGGCATCAGTGCATACAGAGGTCCCGGCATCAGTGCATACAAAGGTCCCGGCATCAGTGCGTACAAAGGTCCTGGCATCAGTGCATACAGAGGTCCTGGCATCAGTGCATACAGAGGTCCTGGCATCAGTGCATACAAAGGTCCTGGCATCAGTGACAGTGCATACAAAGGTCCTGGCATCAGTGCATACAAAGGTCCTGGCATCAGTGCGTACAGAGGTCCTGGCATCAGTGCGTACAGAGGTCCTGGCATCAGTGCATACAGAGGTCCTGGCATCAGTGCATACAAAGGTCCTGGCATCAGTGACAGTGCATACAAAGGTCCTGGCATCAGTGCATACAAAGGTCCTGGCATCAGTGCATACATAGGTCCTGGCATCAGTGTATACAGAGGTCCTGGCATCAGTGTATACAAAGGTCCTGGCATCAGTCCATACAGAGGTCCTGGCATCAGTGCATACATAGGTCCTGGCATCAGTGTATACAGAGGTCCTGGCATCAGTGTATACAAAGGTCCTGGCATCAGTCCATACAGAGGTCCTGGCATCAGTGTATACAAAGGTCCTGGCATCAGTGCATACAAAGGTCCTGGCATCAGTGCATACAAAGGTCCTGGCATCAGTGCATACAGAGGTCCTGGCATCAGTGTATACAAAGGTCCTGGCATCAGTCCATACAGAGGTCCTGGCATCAGTGCATACATAGGTCCTGGCATCAGTGCATACAAAGGTCGTAGCATCAATGCATACAGAGGTCCTGGCATCAGTGCATACAAAGGTCCTGGCATCAGTGCATACAAAGGTCCTGGCATCACTGCATACAAAGGTCCTAGCATCAGTGCATACAAAGGTCCTAGCATCAGTGCATACAGAGGTCCTGGCATCAGTGCATACAGAGGTCCTGGCATCAGTGCATACAGAGGTCCTGGCATCAGTGCATACATAGGTCCTGACATCAGTGCATACAAAGGTCCTGGCATCAGTGCGTACAGAGGTCCTGGCATCAGTGCATACAAAGGTCCTGGCATCAGTGCCCACAAAAGTCCTGGCATCAGTGCATACAAAGGTCCTGCATCAGTGCATACAATGGTCCTGGCATCAGTGCATACAAAGGTCCTGGCATCAGTGCATACAATGGTCCTGGCATCAGTGCAGTGCATACAAAGGTCCTGGCATCAGTGCATACAAAGTTCCTGGCATCACTGCATACAAAGGTCCTGGCATCTCTGCATACAAAGGTCCTGGCATCAGTGCATACAAAGGTTCTGGCATCAGTGCATACAAAGGTCCTGGCATCAGTGTGTACAAAGGTCCTGTCCTGGCATCAGTGCATACAGAGGTCCCGGCATCAGTGCATACAGAGGTCCTAGCATTAGTGCATACAGAGGTCCTGGCATCAGTGCATACAAAGGTCCTGGCATCAGTGCATACAAAGGTCCTGGCATCACTGCATACAGAGGTCCTGGCATCAGTGCATACAAAGGTCCTGGCATCAGTGCATACAAAGGTCCTGGCATCACTGCATACAGAGGTCCTGGCATCAGTGCATGCAATGGTCCCGGCATCAGTGCACAAAGGTCCTGGCATCAGTGCACACAATGGTCCCGGCATCAGTGCATACAAAGGTCCTGGCATCGGTGCATACAAAGGTCCTGGCATCAGTGCACACAATGGTCCCGGCATCAGTGCACAAAGGTCCTGGCATCAATGCGTATGAAAGTATATATACTAACCTTAGCATGCCGTCAGGTCACAGAGATGAAGCTGCCGGAAAGGATAAGGCACGTGTGCAGAAAAGCATTTGACATCCTTTGGTGGTCTCCAGTGGTGATGGCTGTACCCCCCGCCCCCCCCTCCTCCTGTAGGGGGACATGGACGTGCGGTGGGTGGGTGGTAAATGACCCTGCAAGCAACACGTGGCAAACAACCTTGCTGACGCTGCCCATTAACTCGCTGGAGGGCGCTCAGCAAGCTCTTGGGCCCTGGGCGATTGCCTAGTTTGCCCATATGGAGGTTCCGGCTTTGGCTATACGCCGCCCTTGATTTTGGCTCAGGGTGAGCCGAATGATGGCTCACCCTTCTGCCACACGAATTCCGGGCAGCGTTAATCACTATTCCCCACCGAGTAACCGCAGCAGCGATCTCCGGCGCCCAGACTACACAGCTGCATGGCCATAGACATAACATTATGTCTATGGCGGTGCCCAGGTCAGGTGCAGCGCGGGGAAGAGAGCGCGCCGAAATGACTGCATCACTGCGTACAGCTCTCCCACCAGCCAATCAGGACTCTGAAAACCTTCCTTGCTGTAATGCTGGGAATACACGGCTCGATTTTCAGCCATCAAGATGGCTCGCCGCTCGATAGATAATTTCCCACATGTCCGATCTCCCGCCCAATCATTTGGCCGCTTAATTCCGAATTGAAGTGATGGAAAAAGATAAGAAAGACAAGCGAAAGATAATGGAATTGACTGCAGGATCGAGCGGTGAAATGATCGAGCAGGAGAATCTAGCGGCAAAATCGATGTATTCCCAGCATGAGTGATAGTTCAGACTATCCGTGCTGCCGTACACATCTATGGGCAGCACGGTGACGTAGTGGTTAGCGCTCTCGCCTTGCAGCGCTGGATCCCCGGTTCATATCCCAGCCAGGTCAACATCTGCAAGGAGTTTGTATGATCTCCCTGTGTCTGTGTGGGTTTCCTCTGGGCACTCCGGTTTCCTCCCACATCCCAAAACCATACAGATAATTGGCTTCCTCCTAACAAAACAAAAAAAATTGGCCCTAGACTGCGATACATACACTACACGATACATACATAGACCTATAACTATGGTAGGGATTAGATTGTCAGCTCCTCTGATACATACACTACACGATACATACACAGACATATGACTATGGTAGAGATTAGATTGTCAGCTCCTCTGATACATACACTACACGATACATACACAGACATATGACTATGGTAGAGATTAGATTGTGAGCTCCTCTGAGGGACAGTTATATACTTTGTACAGCGCTGCGTAAGATGTCGGTGCTATATAAATAATAATAATGGTGTCATGGTAGAAGGGCATAGACAGCCCTTCTACTGTTTCCATCATATGCACTGCCTGCAGTATGATGCGCTATCGCGTGCTGCATGCATTTTTGGGGAATCACAGCGGTGACAGCAGCGCATCACATATTAGTGCGGATGGCGTGCGATTGTACGCGTTGCGTTCCGATCGCATCTCCGCTAAATGATGTGAATGAGGCCTTAGTGGTAGAGCTCTGCCCAAGATGAGGATCTATATGTAGAGAACATTATCTAATTCCCCCTCCTCTCTGACTAATGACAAGTGTAATTTGATCTCTCAGCTGGGTCAGCTGGCTGCCTCGGCAGAGCAGCTAATTTGTAAACACAGGATGTCAGCCATACGCCTGCTTCCATGAAAGCAGGAAGTAGACACACTTCAGATGTATTGCAGGATTTGTATCAGCTATAAACATATAAATGTTTTTCTGTAAAGGTTATTATGCTGTTGCGTATCTTTTAGAGCAGAGAGGAAGTTCTGAGTTCAGGTCCTCATTACACTCCATGAACTTCCTGCAATAGCCTGTGATGATGAGCCCCCCTTTGTGCCCCCAACTAAGTAACCCGCACCGACCCACCAAGCAGCGCCCCCAGCGGCAGCACGCGAGACTGGCTATATGCTGGAAGGGGGCGGGGCTAGGGCTGACTCACTGCTGGATGAGCTCGCAGCGTCACGTGCTTCCGAGCCGGGCTGGAGGGAGGGGGCGGAGCCTCTGCGGCTCACGTGACCCCGCCCGGCTGCCGCTCTGCTGCTACCTGTGTCTGTCTGTGTGCGCGCGGGGCAGAGAGGAGAGACATGGAGCGGCGCGCGGACCACCAGCACCACAGGCTGCCATAGCAACCGGTCCCCTCCCTCTCTCCCCCTACAGAGCTGTACAGGACTGTGTCCCCCTCCCTCTCCCCACAGAGCAGGACCTGCACCCCCCCACACACCTACCTGTGTCTCCCCCTGCCCTCACCCAGTGCAGAACCTCCCCCCCCCAGGATCCAGTGTCCACTTCCCCCAGGAGGGGTCTCCCCACTCCCCCCAGGAAGGTCTCCTCAGTCCCCCCAGGAAGGTCTCCTCAGTCCCCCCACCTCTCAGAAGGACCTGCTCCACTCACTGCACCCCTCAGCTGGATTATCTTTGGACCTTCTCCACCAGGATCTGTTCCTCCAGGATTACTGAGTTTGGGTTGTCTCCAGGGACTGGATCATTGGCTGGATCTGCTTCTCTAGGATTACTATTGGGTTGTGAGACCTCTCCTGGCAGGTTGAGGTCCAGTAGGGTCCACCACAGAAGACTCTGAACTGTAGGATCTGGTGGAGCTGGGATCTTCTCCAGAAAGTCCCACAGATCAGAATAACCATGGCTCTCTCACAGCTTCAGTGCTTGGACAATAATAACATCAACTGGAGGTCCAGCGAGGCCAAACCTGAGTTCTTCTACAGCGAGGAGCAGCGGTTGGCCCTGGAAGCTCTGGTGTCCAAGGGGACCGAGTCCTACCATGAGGTGGTCAAGAGGGAAAGCATCAGGGACTTCTTGTCAGACATGGAACTGGCCAAGATCTCCAGCAGAGTGGAGCCCTTCGATCCGGACACCAGTCACCTGAAGAAGAATGGGGAGGGCGATGGAGAGCCCCAACAAGGCTACTCTCAGCTTCAGGATGAGGAGCAATCCCTGGAATACTGGCCGGATAGGTCCGACTGCTCTATCCCTGAGCTGGACTTGGGGTGGCCGGACACTGTGGCCTACAGAGGGGTGACCCGAGCAACGGTCTACATGCAGCCACCAATCGATGGACTGCCACACATAAAGGAGGTGGTCCGGAAGATGATCACCCAGGCCCAGAAGGTGAGTCTCCAGCTGGACCTACAGAACTTGGGTGGTAACTTCAGCTTTCAATCCACCCAAGAGAACCTCAAAAAAACCTCTAGTTTTTTCACATTTATTGTCCCCCAATCTACGTATGGTTCACAGACGCCTTTGCAATGGTTAAATGACCGTAACAGAAATGTATGTGAGTGGCAGATGAACTACAGATCCCAGCAGTTCCACTACTGTTTGAGCCTGACAGATGTTAAGCTGCTGGTCGATCAAACACTCTTGATTGTATAATCTTCCCGAATATATGCAGTAGAAGAGTAAATTGAGTGAATGTACTAAGTTAGGATATTAGGTAGTCCTTCATATTACATAGCAGTGGTGAGATTGTCCAATCGAGGTGGGATCATTAGTTAGCAACTTTGCTTCAGTTGTCATCTTTCAATCAAACCCCTGAAAATCGATTGGACGTTAACGATTCATTTTGGGCGCAGCAGCGGCGGATCCCATTGAGTCTTGTGTTTAACAACGTAGCTGAAATTCTATACTGCACAGCGCGTGACAGAACTTTGTCATTTTAAAGAGAGACTGTCACTTGTCAGACTGACTGCGGTGGATGTATGTCAGATAATTATTTGTAATGGCAGGATCCAGGGTGAGATTCTTTTACGCTCCAGCGCAGACTCTGGTGGTCGACTCACTATCATTTGTGAACAGTCCATATGGACAGTCAGTGACATGACTATGTACTCTCTACAGTGCTGCAGAATATGTCAGTGCCATATAGGTAGGACATTACACTATGGCTATGGTAGGATTAGATTGTGAGCTCCTCTGAGGACAGTCAGTGACATGACTATGTACTCTGTAATGTGCTGCAGAAGATGTCAGTGCTATATAAATACATAATAATAATATGGCAGGACATTACACTATGACTATGGTAGGATTAGAGTGTGAGCTCCTCTGAGGACAGTCAGTGACATGACTCTGTACTCTGTAATGTGCTGCAGAAGGTGTCAGTGCTATAGAAATACATAATAATAATATGGTAGCACATTAGACTATGACTATGGTAGGATTAGATTGTGAGCTCCTCTGAGGACAGTCAGTGACATGACTATGTACTCTGTAATGTGCTGCAGAAGATGTCAGTGCTATATAAATACATAATTATAATATGGTAGGGCATTACACTATGACTATGGTGGGATTAGAATGTGAGCTCCTCCGAGGACAGTCAGTGACATGACTATGTACTCTGTAAAGTGCTGCAGAAGATGTCAGTGCTATATAAATACATAATAATAATATGGTAGGACATTAGACTATGACTATGGTAGCATTAGATTGTGAGCTCCTCTGAGGACAGTCAGTGACATGACTATGTACTCTGTAATGTGCTGCAGAAGATGTCACTGCTATATAAATACATAATAATAATATGGTAGGACATTATACTATGACTGTGGTAGGATTAGATTGTGAGCTCCTCTGAGGACAGTCAGTGACATGACTATGTACCCCGTAATGTGCTGCAGGAGATGTCAGTGCTATATAAATACATAATAATAATATGGTAGGACATTAGACTATGACTATGGTAGGATTAGATTGTGAGCTCCTCTGAGGACAGTCAGTGACATGACTCTGTACAGTGCTGCAGAAGATGTCACTGCTATATAAATACATAATAATATTTGTATTGGATGAATGTGACGTTTGTTGTTTGGAGCTCACAGACCACCACACACGGCAGATATTCTGAGTGACTGGGGTGTGAAGCAATCTCACAAGCATATATGATTATTGCCGTATATACACTGTGTGACTCCCGGCCTGGAGGACCTGTCATTCTCTGGTGGTGTGGAATGCCCCTTGGGGGTCTGCTTGGGTGATACAGGCAATGGAAAAAGTCCCCTATGATGCGGTATTTGGGGTTTCCGGCTCTGAGGTGGGGCGATGAGCTTCTGTCTAGATATGTACTTTCCAGGCCAAGTTCAGACAAGATAAGCGCCTCTCCAGACGGGAAAGAGACAAATTCCATTCTTTACTGTTCAGAAGTTGTATCCTTTGTGTTTGGCTGTTTATGGTGTGTGTTGGACATACAGTGGTGTGAAAAACTATTTGCCCCTTCCTGATTTCTTATTTTTTTGCATGTTTGTCACACTTAAATGTTTCTGCTCATCAAAAACCGTTAACTATTAGTCAAAGATAACATAATTGAACACAAAATGCAGTTTTAAATGATGGTTTTTATTATTTAGTGAGAAAAAAAACTCAAAACCTACATGGCCCTGTGTGAAAAAGAAATTGCCCCCTGAACCTAATAACTGGTTGGGCCACCCTTAGCAGCAATAACTGCAATCAAGCGTTTGCGATAACTTGCAACGAGTCTTTTACAGCGCTCTGGAGGAATTTTGGCCCACTCATCTTTGCAGAATTGTTGTAATTCAGCTTTATTTGAGGGTTTTCTAGCATTTTAGCTTTTTAAGGTCATGCCACAACATCTCAATAGGATTCAGGTCAGGACTTTGACTAGGCCACTCCAAAGTCTTCATTTTGTTTTTCTTCAGCCATTCAGAGGTGGATTTGCTGGTGTGTTTTGGGTCATTGTCCTGCTGCAGCACCCAAGATCGCTTCAGCTTGAGTTGAGGAACAGATGGCCGGACATTCTCCTTCAGGATTTTTTGGTAGACAGTAGAATTCATGGTTCCATCTATCACAGCAAGCCTTCCAGGTCCTGAAGCAGCAAAACAACCCCAGACCATCACACTACCACCACCATATTTTACTGTTGGTATGATGTTCTTTTGCTGAAATGCTGTGTTACTTCTACGCCAGATGTAACGGGACACGCACCTTCCAAAAAGTTCAACTTTTGTCTCGTCGGTCCATAAGTTATTTTCCCAAAAGTCTTGGCAATCATTGAGATGTTTTTTTAGCAAAATTGAGACGAGCCTTAATGTTCTTTTTGCTTAAAAGTGCTTTGCGCCTTGGATATCTGCCATGCAGCCATTTTTGCCCAGTCTCTTTCTTATGGTGGAGTCGTGAACACTGACCTTAATTGAGGCAAGTGAGGCCTGCAGTTCTTTAGATGTTGTCCTGGGGTCATTTGTGGCCTCTTGGATGAGTTTTCTCTGCGCTCTTGGGGTAATATTGGTCGGCCGGCCACTCCTGGGAAGGTTCATCACTGTTCATTGTTTTTGCCATTTGTGGATAATGGCTCTCACTGTGGTTCGCTGGAGTCCCAAAGCTTTAGAAATGGCTTTATAACCTTTACCAGACTGATAGATCTCAATTACAGTACTTTTGTTCTCATTTGTTCCTGAATTTCTTTGGATCTTGGCATGATGTCTAGCTTTTGAGGTGCTTTTGGTCTACTTCTCTGTGTCAGATAGCTCCTATTTAAGTGATTTCTTGATTGAAACAGGTGTGGCAGTAATCAGGCCTGGGGGTGACTACAGAAATTGAACTCAGGTGTGATAAACCACAGTTAAGTACATTTTTTAACAAGGGGGGCAATCACTTTTTCACACAGGGCCGTGTAGATTTGGAGTTTTTTTTTCTCACTAAATAATAAAAACCATCATTTAAAACTGCATTTTGTGTTCAATTATGTTATCTTTGACTAATAGTAACGGTTTTTGATGAGCAGAAACATTTAAGTGTGACAAACATGCAAAAGAATAAGAAATCAGGAAGGGGGCAAATAGTTTTTCACACCACTGTACTTCTTTTATGTTGTATAACTGGACCTGAACTCTTGCACAGGACAGACGGAAAACAGAGAGAAATGCACCCTGTATGTATTTAGAAAGTTTAGCCTGTCTAATTTTCCCCTCATCTGAGACTAATCACATGTGTAATTTGACCTCTTAGCTGTGTCAGTTGGCTTCCACGGCAGAGCAGCTCATTTGTAAACACAGAATGTTAACCTTATGCCTGCTTCCATGAAAGCAGGAAGTAGACACACTGCAGATTTATTTCAGGATTTTTATTAGCTGTAACAAAGAAATGTTTTCCTTTAAAGGTTATTATGCTGTTGCTTATCTTTTAGAGCAGGATGGAAGTTCTGAGTTCTGGTCCGTTTTAATATGTTGTAAAATGCGACTTAGATAACGCAGTATACTGGGCTGACGGACTTTTCTCTGTGTTTTGAAGTTAGCGGAGCTAATAGTGATAGTGGAGGGGGACACGAATCATCAGAATGACGCAAAAAGATCAGGACACACTGCGGGTGTTATACTATCAGCATAGGCGCTCAAGAGAGTTGGCCACACACTAGCAGATTAGTGGTAGATCAGGTAAACGATTTGATCTCTGCCAGATTCCCATCATTTATCTGTCCTGACACTCGATTTTACACTAGATTAGTCATATCCTTTTCATCGCTGAAGCTCTCTGTACTGGCTGGTGCACTACAAAGCCATACAAAGGGTTAATCGTGCGTGGATTGCATCAAGAGCCGGCATTTCCTGCCTATAGACAACCAACCTATATTTCAATTGTAATAGTCATCCAAATGTCGCAGTTTGAATAGATGTATATTAAATCTACCATCTGTAATCTATTGAAACTGTTCAGTAGCTCATGGCCACTTTTACTGCATATACACATCAGTGTAGCACGGGTTAAAATCGGTAATGCAAGAATATTGGACTATTTCTTAGGGCCCCATTTTAAGATCTTTTAAGCACCGTTGGGTATAGTACACTATACCATTAAAATATTTCATTGCTTCCTGTGACAGGAAGTTTGGAGACTGGCTTATACTGTCACAGGTGGCAATAAAGGTAATTTTTTACTGCAAAGTAAAGGATTAGATCCTCAGGAGTATTGCTGCTAGTGTCCCTGGGCCAGGAAGTGTGGGAGGATCTCTCAGCCAGGGATACAGACAGGATGTAATGGTGTTATTGGGACAGGAAGTGTGGAAGGATCTCTCAGCCAGGGATAGAGACAGGATGTAATGGTGTTATTGGGACAGGAAGTGTGGAAGGATCTCTCAGCCGGGGATACAGACATGATGTAATGGTGTTATTGGGACAGGAAGTGTGGAAGGGTCTCTCTGCCAGGGATATAGACAGGATGTAATGGTGTTATTGGGATAGGAAGTGTGGAAGGATCTCTCAGCCGGGGATACAGACAGGATGTAATGGTGTTATTGGGACAGGAAGTGTGGAAGGGTCTCTCTGCCAGGGATATAGACAGGATGTAATGGTGTTATTGGGACAGGCAGTGTGGAAAGATCTCTCAGACAGGGATGCAGACAGGATGTAATGGTGTTATTGGGACAGGAAGTGGTGGAATATCTCTCAGCCAGGAGTACAGACTGGATGTCATGGTGTTATTTGGACAGGCAGTGTGGAAGGATCTCTCAGCCAGGGATACAGACTAGATGTAGTGGTGTTATAGATAGGCAGTGTGGAAGGATCTCTCAGCTAGGAATACAGAGAGGATGTAATGGTGTTATTGGGATAGGAAGTGTGGAAAGATCTCTCAGCCAGGGATGCAGATATGATGTAATGGTGTTATTGGGACAGGCAGTGTGGAAGGATCTCTCAGCCAGGGATACAGACTGAATGTAATGGTGTTATTTGGACAGGCAGTGTGGAAGGATCTCTCAGCCAGGGATCGAGACAGGATGTAATGGTGTTATTGGGACAGGAAGTGGTGGAATATCTCTCAGCCAGGAATACAGACTGGATGTAATGGTGTTATTGGGACAGGAAGTGTGGAAGGATCTCTCAGCCAGGGGTAGAGACTGGATGTAATGGTGTTATTTGGTCAGACAGTGTGGAAGGATCTCTCAGCCAGGGATAGAGACTGGATGTAGTGGTGTTATTGGGACAGGCAGTGTGGAAGGATCTCTCAGCCAGGGATAGAGACTGGATGTAATGGTGTTATTTGGACAGGCAGTGTGGAAGGATCTCTCAGCGAGGACGCAGGCGTTTTATTTTTGCGTTTCGCACCTGTAACCCCCCTGAAACGCAGAGTTCCGATTGGGAATAAGATCTCGGGCACAGACGTTGACTGGTCTTCAGAATCACGTGTCAACAATGCTGTGTTTTTCCCAGATGTCCGATTCTGTGGTGTTTGACATTCTTTCCAGATGGCTTTGAACTCCGCAAGCAATTGATTGGCAGAGACCAGACACAATGTGGACACATCACGATCGCACGGTCTGCAAACACATAAGGTCGCCATGCATGTCGTAATCTCAATCGTTAATCTCAAGTTGAATTGAAATTTGTTAGATCTGGTGACTGTCAATAATCAAGACTTAAATGATTGTTCAACAGCGTGTAAATTGATCGATCAATCGAAGCCTGGTCAGCAGTGCCGAAACAAAATACACCGATGTCAGAGTGTGGTTTTTTTTCATGACATCCGATTACTGCAGAATTTCCTGATCATTTTGAATTGCTACATGTATAGCCATCGTTAAAAAGCAGCCTGGCACATCGGCTAATGACACGTTCTGTTGTTGTGGCGGCAGAGTGGGCGGGCTGAGGGCTGGAGGAACAGCAGAGTGGGCGGGCTGGGGGAGCGGCAGAGTGGGCGGGCTGATGGCTATAGAAGCCACAGGGTGGGTGGGCTCAGTAAGAGAACAATGGGCTTGACTGAGACAATACGCCGATCCAGGACTCTCTCCAACACATTTTGGGTTTTTTTCGTCATTTTTTTCCATTTACTTTCCCACCAATTTGAATCTGCCGGTCCTCTATTGCCCTAACACATCTGATCAATACTGAGCATTTTATTGATCGATTAGTCTTATCGAATATGATGGAAAATCTGTGTTCGCCGGGGGCGGGGCAGAATTGGTGGGAGGTCGAAGGCCTGTAGCACTGCATTCTGCAAGTATTGCGATTCAGTCAATGCTCAATAGATTTCTCCTGCGATCTATTGATACTGGGTTTGCCATGTAGGGTGGGGATCGATCACTAGCCAATCAAATTCCAATCCGATCGGGATCGATCAACTTATCGAGGTACTGCCAGTCCAATAAATTGGCAATTGATTAATTAGCCAACTGCTATTGCTTGATTTCCAGTTCCAGACACTCATTATCTCACCCCCCCCCCCCCCCCCCCGCCTCCTCAAATCCATTGGTTCAGAGAATAATTGCTTCGGTCAGAAGTTGGGTTGGTGGAAGGTTTCCCCTTTAACCCTTTAGCAGCCAATTTATTTAGAAGTGCTCCCGGCCAATTTTAGAACTTTTTTTTAATTTCTTAATTGTTACATTTCCCTGCTCCTAATTAGTACAGCTGTAATGTGTATTTATGGCCACTTGTCACTAGGGGGCAGTGTGAGACAATATCAGAGGGCTTCTGCTTTCAGTTTCTATATTTTCTGCTACTAGAGAGAGATGAAAGCATTCCAAGAATTTACAGCACAACGAGTTCTGCCGACTGAGGTCAAAAGCATCTCAATTGAGATATCTCTATTGAAGCTACTAATGGGTTAAAGGGCCCACTAACGGTACAATTTTCAGCAAAGAATTACCCAAGCGGTCAGATAAGGAGATTGGAAATACAGTAATATGTAGTTCACTGATTATTTCACCATCAACAATCTAATCTGTATTTCCTATCCATTTCCTAGCGTCTAAATTGTAGCTGAACAATCGCTTTTAGAATTTTCCGCAATTGATTGGGAACATAACTTAGGCCTGGGTTCCACTTGTGTGTTTTGTGTCAGGTTTTTCTCTCAGAAAATGTGCATTGATTTGGCAACTAATGGTAGTGAATGGGGCGGTTTCCATTCGTTCGTACGCATGAAAAAATGTAAGTTCCTGCATAATTTTTTTTTTCGACATCGCACACGATTAACGTTCAATGCTTTGTATAGGCAATGTGACTTTTCGCGTTTTGCGCGAAAATTCGCATTAGATCCATGGTTACAGGAAGTTGTCAGCAGTCATGACTAAGCTGTTTCTAGGCAGTTTAGGTTCTATTTAATTAATGCAAATTTTCGCGTATGAAAATTTGCATAAAAACGCGTAAAAGTTTACATGTGAATTTTCACCAAGCAGAAAAATCTTATATAATTTTTTTTTGCAGGTGAAAATGTCACGCTACGGTGGAAACGTTGCCTAGGTTTTCTTTCAATTACAATTCGATCACTATTATCTGATCTCTCGGGCAATTGTTCGCTGAAAATTGTACATTCTGTGGGGGTACTCACCTCGGGTGGGGGAAGCCTCCGGATCCTAATGAGGCTTCCCACGCCGTCCTCCTTCCCTCAGGGGTCTCGCTGCAGCCCTCCGAACAGCCAGCGACAGACCCGACTGTAAAATCAATATTTACCTTTGCAGGCTCCAGCGGGGGCGCTGTGGCTGCTTTCCTCTCCGAACTACACGGAAATACCCGATCTCCGTCGGGTCCGCTCTACTGCGCAGGCGCCGGAAACTTGCGCCTGCGCAGTAGAGCAGACCCGACGGCGATCGGGTATTTCCGCCTACTTCGGAGCCGACAGCCGTCAGAGCGCCTGCGCAGGAGCCAGGAAGGTAAATATTACGTCACGGCTGTACGGAGGGCTGCAGCGAGACCCCTGAGGGACAGAGGACGGCGTGGGAAGCCTCATTGGGATCCTGAGGCTTCCCCCACCCGAGGTGAGTACCCCCCAGGGGATTTTTTGAGGTTACAGATCCTCTTTAAAGCACACTTGAAGTGAGAGGGATAGGGGGGCTGACATATTTATTTTCTTTAAGCAATACAGATTGCCTGGCTGTCCGGGTGATCCTCTGCCTTTAATACTTTTAGCCATAGCCCCTGAACAAGCATGCAGCAGATCAGGTGACTGAAGTGTGACTGGATTAGCTGCATGCTTGTTTCTGGTATAATTCAGACACTACTGCAGCCAAAGAGATCCGCAGGGCTGCCAGGCAACTGGTAATGTTTAACAGGAAATAAATATGCCCACCTCCATATACCTCTCACTTCACCTGTAATTTTTTTTTTTTTAACCTGTGGCTTCTTCCAGCCCCCGCACCGGTACTCAACAATCCTGTGGTCCCCCTTCGTAGTTTTACTTTTGCCAAAGTCGATGGCCACTGTGTCTGTGCGGCCCTGGCCGTGCGTCCTCGTTTGTTCTCCAGCGTCCAACAGCGTCCCGCGTAGGCATAGTAGGGATATGCTTGTATTGCGCCTGTGCAGGACCCTCTTGGTTACGGAAGCACAAACGAGGCTGCACAGGCGCAGTGGCCGGCAACTGGAGAAAGCAAACCTGAGTTGGGGCGGGGGACCGGAGGATTGTTGAGTACCGGCGCAGGGTGGCTGGTCTCCTTTAAAGGAGTGGTCCAAGCACATAAAAAAAAATCCACTTACCTGGGGCTTCCTTCAGCCCCTGGCAGCCGTCCTGTGCCCTTGCTGCAGCTCCGGAGGCTCCCGGTCTTCTCCACTGGCAATGCCGACCTTTCCAGGTCTGATTCCGGGTTGGCCTCTTCTGCACTCCACCGCGCGGGTCACGTGGTCCCTCCTACGTCATCAGGACTGTACTGCGCAGGTGCAGTAGAGGAGACCGGGAGCCACCGGAGCTGCGGCGAGGGCACAGGATGGCTGCCAAGGGCTGGAGGAAGCCCCATGTAAGTGGATCTTTTTTTTTTAAAGCCTGGATGTATCTGTTACAATGATGAGTCACCTGCAGCGAGTTCTCAGTGGAGTTGTGATCAAGTTGCACGAGGCGTGACGTCAGCCCCAGCAATGAGACCCCGGACCTGCGGAGGCAGGTGGGTGACCGGAGGATGGTTGAGCACCGGAGCAGGCACCGGGCGGCTGGTTTCCTGTCAGTACCTGCGTGCTGCATGTGATGTTACATTGATGAGTCACCTGCAGCCAGTTCTCAGTGGAGTTGTGATCACGTTGCACGAGGTTGGCGTGACGTCAGCGCCGGCAGTGAGACCCCGGACCTGTGGAGGCAGGTGGGTGACCGGAGGATGGGTGAGCGCAGGCGGCTGGTTTCCTGTCAGTACCTGCGTGCTGCATGTGATGTTACATTGATGAGTCACCTGCAGCGCGTTCTCAGTGGAGTTGTGATCACGTTGCACGAGGTTGGCGTGACGTCAGCGCCGGCAGTGAGACCCCGGACCTGTGGAGGTGGGTGACCGGAGGATGGGTGAGCGCAGGCGGCTGGTTTCCTGTCAGTACCTGCGTGCTGCATGTGATGTTACATCGATGGGTCACCTGCAGCGCGTTCTCAGTGGAGTTGTGATCACGTTGCACGAGGTTGGCGTGACGTCAGCGCAGGCAGTGAGACCCCGGACCTGCGGAGGTAGGTGGGTGACCGGAGGATGGGTGAGCGCAGGCGGCTGGTTTCCTGTCAGTACCTGCGTGCTGCATGTGATGTTACATCGATGGGTCACCTGCAGCGAGTTCTCAGTGGAGTTGTGATCACGTTGCACGAGGTTGGCGTGACGTCAGCGCAGGCAGTGAGACCCCGGACCTGCGGAGGTAGGTGGGTGACCGGAGGATGGGTGAGCGCAGGCGGCTGGTTTCCTGTCAGTACCTGCGTGCTGCATGTGATGTTACATTGATGAGTCACCTGCAGCGCGTTCTCAGTGGAGTTGTGATCACGTCGCACGAGGTTGGCGTGACGTCAGCGCCGGCAGTGAGACCCGGGACCTGCGGAGGCAGGTGGGTGACCGGAGGATGGGTGAGCGCAGGCGGCTGGTTTCCTGTCAGTACCTGCGTGCTGCATGTGATGTTACATCGATGGGTCACCTGCAGCGCGTTCTCAGTGGAGTTGTGATCACGTTGCACGAGGTTGGCGTGACGTCAGCGCCGGCAGTGAGACCCCGGACTTGCAGAGGCAGGTGGGTGACTCAGTGTGATCTCGCAGGAAGTGTGGAGGGGTACGGCCGCTGGGCTCGCTGACACGCGGCTTATTTCTGGAGGTGATGCAATGCCAGCGCAGAGCTTTTCTCATGACCTTATCCTGCCTTGGCACCGGCTGCTGTGCCGTCATTAGCGGGGGTGCCAGCGACAGCTCCTTCCGGAGACATATGTCAGGAGATGAGATCCGTAGACACCCCCCCCCCCCCACCAGGATCAGCTTCCGGGAAAAAAAACACTAAACTTATCACAACAAAGTTCAGTTCAGCTTGTGGAGTTTATATTTGTACAGTCTCTGCAAGTTACACGTTCAGATGACAATCATTACTTATTAATTAAGAGAACCTTTACTGAATACAGGTAGTCCCTGACTTACGAACGACCCGCCAATACGAACGGCATGAATTCAGTGTTTCCATGGGAGCAAGCCAAAAAAAATGTTTCAAATTGGACTTGTAGTTTTTGAGAAAATCGATGTAAAAAAAAAAAAAAAAAGCTTTCAAACTTGTATAAGCAGGCACAAAGGGCAGATGTGACACAGAGGGGAACACTGGAGGCACAGGAGGGCACAGAGGAGGTGCAAGGGATCGAGATGGCACATTTTTTAGACTTAAGAACAGATTCAGAACGAACCTACAGTCCCTATCTCGTTCGCTAACCGGGGACTACCTGTATAGCCGGCATAACGGTCGCAGGCAGACTAGCGCCCCTGACTTGAGGTCTCTGTACGCACCAGGGCTGTGGATTTGAAGTCAGAGTCGAAGAGTTGGAGCAATTTTGGGTACCCGGAGTTAAAACTACTTTTATCTAGCATGTGTACAAGGCTTTACATTCTTAAAGTGAACCAGAGACTAAGCACCCTCATGTATGTTACCATATATATCAGTGGGAACATTAGAGAAAACGTCTACCCTGCTCTCTGTTTCATCCTTCACTGCTCAGCCTGATAAAATCCCAGACTGAGCATTCAGTCTAGCTTTGCTCAGGAATCATTATAGCTGAGTCTGTCTTCTCTGGTGTCTTTTCAAGCCCAAGCCTGCTCCCTTGTGGCTCTGCTCAGGAATCATTATAGCTGAGTCATTATAGCAAAGCCAGACTGAATGCTCTGTCGAGGATTGTATCTGGGCTGATAAGAAGCAATCTGAACAGTAAGTAATGAAACAGAGAGCAGGGTAGGTGTTTACTCTAATGTTCCCACTGATCTATACAGTGGGTTGCAAAAGTATTCGGTCCCCTTGAAGTTTTCCACATTTTGTCACATTACTGCCACAAACATGCATCAATTTTATTGGAATTCCACGTGAAAGACCAGTACAAAGTGGTGTACATGTGAGAAGTGGATCGAAAATCATACATGATTCCAAACATTTTTTACAAATAAATAACTGCAAAGTGGGGTGTGCGTAATTATTCAGCCCCCTGAGTCAATACTTTGTAGAACCACCTTTTGCTGCAATTACAGCTGCCAGTCTTTTAGGCTTCTTGCACACCAAGACGTTGCATTAGGTGGCACGTTAAGGTCGCATAACGTGCACCTAACACAACGTTTGGTGCTGCAAGAGCCGACGGTAGAGTGAGCCGCGTTAGGCGGCTCGAGTCCTATAATGTCTCCCAGAGTGGCGCTGATTGGCCAGCGGGACCACGTGATGCGGAGCGAGACACTCCGCATCACGTGGTCCCGCCGGCCAATCAGCGCCCGCCAGTGCAGTGAATATTAAGTAGCCATGTGCGCGGCTACTGTAGCTGGCTCTCCCCGCCTCCTCTCCGCCCCCCACTGCGCATGTGCAAACAGTCTAACGCGGCTATAGCCGCTCCAACGCCGTAGCATGCTGCACTTTGCACAGAACGTGCAGCGTTACATGTAACGCAACGTGGGCTGTGTGAACAGCCCACTTGTGTTACATTGCTGTGCGTTGGGGGAGCGTTACAGGCGCACTAACGTGCGCCTGTAACGTCTTGGTGTGTAAGCAGCCTTAGGGTATGTCTCTACCAGCTTTGCACATCTAGAGACTGAAATCCTTGCCCATTCTCCTTTGCAAAACAGCTCCAGCTCAGTCAGATTAGATGGGCAGCGTTTGTGAACAGCAGTTTTCAGATCTTTCCACAGATTCTCGATTGGATTTAGATCTGGACTTTGACTGGGCCATTCTAACACATAGATATGTTTTGTTTTAAACCATTCTATTGTTGCCCTGGCTTTATGTTTAGGGTCGTTGTCCTGCTGGAAGGTGAACCTCCACCCCAGTCTCAAGTCTTTTGCAGACTCCAAGAGATTTTCTTCCAAGTCTGCCCTGTATTTGGCTCCATCCATCTTCCCATCAACTCTGATCAGCTTCCCTGTCCCTGCTGAAGAGAAGCACCCCAGAGCATGATGCTGCCACCACCATATTTGACAGTGGGGATGGTGTGTTCTGAGTGATGTGCAGTGTTAGTTTTCCGCCACACATAGCGTTTTGCATTTTGGCCAAAAAGTTCCATTTTGGTCTCATCTGACCAGAGCACCTTCTTCCACATGGTTGCTGTGTCCCCCACATGGCTTGTGGCAAACTGCAAACGGGACTTCTTATGCTTTCTGTTCACAATGGCTTTCTTCCTGCCACTCTTCCATAAAGGCCAACTTTGTACAGTGCACGACTAATAGTTGTCCTATGGACAGATTCCCCCACCTGAGCTGTACATCTCTGCAGCTCGTCCAGAGTCACCATGGGCCTCTTGACTGCATTTCTGATCAGCGCTCTCCTTGTTCGGCCTGTGAGTTTAGGTGGATGTCCTTGTCTTGGTAGGTTTACAGTTGTGCCATACTCCTTCCATTTCTGAATGATCGCTTGAACAGTGCTCCGTGGGATGTTCAAGTCTTTGGAAATCTTTTTGTAGCCTAAGCCTGCTTTAAATTTCTCAATAACTTGATCCCTGACCTGTCTTGTGTGTTCTTTGGACTTCACGGTGTTGTTGCTCCCAATATTCTCTTAGACAACCTCTGAGGCGGTCACAGAGCAGCTGTATTTGTACTGACATTAGATAACACACAGGTGCACTCTATTTAGTCATTAGCACTCATCAGGCAATGTCTATAGGCAACTGACTGCACTCAGATCAAAGGGGGCAGAATAATTATGCACACACCACTTTGCAGTTATTTATTTGTAAACAATGTTTGGAATCGTGTATGATTTTCGTTCCACTTCTCACGTGTACACCACTTTGTATTGGTCTTTCATGTGGAATTCCAATAAAATTGATTCATGTTTGTGGCAGTAATGTGACAAAATGTGGAAAACTTCAAGGGGGCCGAATACTTTTGCAACCCACTGTATGGTAAAATACATGAGGATGCTTCGTCTCTGGTTCACTTTAAATTTAAAATTCAAATTAAATCGCTGAAGGGATCATCATTACTGCTGACAGGTGCATCTCTGCGGGATGTTTGTGTGTTCTGAAGTGAGCAGAAACAACACCTCTCCCAGAGTGCTCTGGGGCAAAAGGCAGCACGGTGGCGTAGTGGTTAGCGCTCTTGCCTTGCAGCGCTGGGTCCCCAGTTCGAATCCCAGCCAGGTCAATATCTACAAGGAGTTTGTATGTTCTCCCCGTGTCTGTGTGTGTTTCCTCCGGACACTCCGGTTTCCTCCCACATCCCAAAAACATACAGATAAGTTAACTGGCTTCCCCCTAAATTGGCCCTAGACTACGGTACATACATAGACCTATGACTATGGTAGGGACTAGATCGTGAGCTCCTCTGAGGACAGTCGGTGACATGACACTACACACGCGTTCACACACACTCTACAGCGCTGCGGAACATGGCAGCGCTATATGTAAATAATAATAAAAGGCTCCGCGCCTAGGCTAAACATAACTGGGAGAGCGGGATTACATACCAATATACAGCATTATATAGATATGGCAGTAGAGTATTAGTTCTGGGTCACCATGAGCTTGCTGGTTAGTCTGTACCTCTCGGTGTTACAAGCCCTACTGCATAGAGCCAATCTATGCCATGCACTGATGAGGATCAAACAATCCGAAACAGTCTGCATGTTGGATTATTATGGCTCTGTACAAATTAACAAGCTGGCACATCATTGCATTCCAGCAGTTCTGGAGGTGTGTTTAGCTTCTAAGGGTAATAATGGTTAATTTGCATATATTCAGCAGTGATGCACTGGGAGACATCTCAAGCTCACTCCAACCTGAATTATCGCAAATTATTTCTGTTTTAAGAAAGCAAACTTTTGTTTTCCATAGTATTATAATATAGTCATTATTTTTATTAATTTATAAAGTGCATCTTAAATTTACAAACTGTTACATCGCACGGCAGATGCAAGAATGTAATTGGAGAAACCGGTTATTAGTGATCATTTTGGATGAGAATCTACCATCAGTACAGGTGTCCCATCCACTGTTGTGTATCACTAAATGACCAACACAAACCTCTCCATGGCACGGGGCAGGCTGATTGGCCGTAGCAGTGGAGAGCGATCACAGAGGCGCTTGGTTTGAACTAGACCTGCATTTGTTATATGCTCCTGTCTATACTGCTGGATGAAGCGGGGTCACGCCCGCGAAATGTGTTGCATTGAAACCCGGAGTATGTAAACAAACTATATTGTTGTACAATTCAACTATATTGTGTCAACTTGGAGGAGATAAGTCCACCACTGCCGCCTCTATTTTAACCATTTTAGTGGAAGAAAAGTTAAATTTTTTTTGTACAATTAGACAATTTAATCTTTTTATTGCATTGTGTGTGGCTATCGTTAGAGGGTAATGAGGTGAGGGTAGGCCGTAAGTTGTATATGACATATAATTGTACTCTGATCTCTAGCGAATGGTTAAAGTGCGAGTTATTGAGGGTCAATATTACGAGGGGGGAGCAGAAGTGTGAAAACAAGGGACACCTTCCTTACAAATCGTTATCGGCAAAGTAAACACTGTCTGGCCTGCCTTTATTTGGAGTGCGGCTGTGTTTTCCCCACGCTGATAAATTGCCGTCATCTTACGCTCTGGTCTTACCCGTATCTGACAAACCGCCGCAACGAGCATGCTCAGTCCTGCCGCATCATTCAAACCGCGAGATAAGTTATACCAGCCCGACTACTGCTTTCACCACAGAGGAATATCCAGTGTGTCAGTGTAACACACAGCTATGCACTCACTGACCGCTATATATCTTATTATGTATTTACTGTATATATATCACTGACCTCTTCTGCAGCACTACACAGAGTACATAGTCATGTCACTGACTGTCCTCAGAGGGGCTCACAATTTAATCCTACCATAGTCATAGTTTAATGTCCTACCATATTATTATTATGTATTTATTTAGCACTGACATCTCCTGCAGCACATTACAGAGTATATAGTCATGTCACTGACTGTCCTCAGAGGAGCTCACACTCTAATCCTACCATAGTCATAGTCTAATGTCCTACCATATTATTATTATGTATTTATATAGCACTGACATCTCCTGCAGCACATTACAGAGTACATAGTCATGTCACTGACTGTCCTCAGAGGAGCTCACACTCTAATCCTACCATAGTCATAGTGTAATGTACTACCATATTATTATTATGTATTTATATAGCACTGACACCTTCTGCAGCACATTACAGAGTACATAGTCATGTCACTGACTGTCCTCAGAGGAGCTCACACTCTAATCCTACCATAGTCATAGTGTAATGTACTACCATATTATTATTATGTATTTATATAGCACTGACATCTTCTGCAGCACATTACAGAGTACATAGTCATGTCACCGACTGTCCTGTATAGTTGTATAGCAGTGTGTAGCTTGATGGGCTGTAGTGTGCAGTGCGTAGTGTATATTTGTATAGTAGTGTGTATCTTGGTGTGCAGTATTGTATGGCAGGCTGTAGTGTGTAGCAGTGTATAGTTGTATAGCAGTGTCTAGTGTATGGCAGTTTGTAGCAGTGTGTAGCTTGGTGTGCAGTATTGTATGGCAGGCTGTAGTGTGCATTGTGTATTTGTACAGGATCTTTTCAAAAAATTAGCATATTGTGATAAAGTTCATTATTTTCTGTAATGTACTGATAAACATTAGACTTTCATATATTTTAGATTCAAATACACACAACTGAAGTAGTTCAAGCCTTTTATTGTTTTAATATTGATGATTTTGGCATACAGCTCATGAAAACCCAAATTTCCTATCTCAAAAAATTTAGCATATTTCATCCGACCAATAAAAGAAAAGTGTTTTTAAAACAAAAAAAAAGTCAACCTTCAAATAATTATGTTCAGTTATGCACTCAATACTTGGTCGGGAATCCTTTTGCAGAAATCACTGCTTCAATGCGGCGTGGCATGGAGGCAATCAGCCTGTGGCACTGCTCAGGTGTTAAGGAGGCCCAGGATGCTTCGATAGCGGCCTTAAGCTCATCCAGAGTGTTGGGCCTTGTGTCTCTCAACTTTCTCTTCACAATATCCCACAGATTCTCTATGGGGTTCAGGTCAGGGGAGTTGGCAGGCCAATTGAGCACAGTAATACCATGGTCAGTAAACCATTTACCAGTGGTTTTGGCACTGTGAGCAGGTGCCAGGTCGTGCTGAAAAATGAAATCTTCATCTCCATAAAGCTTTTCAGCAGATGGAAGCATGAACCCACTTTTGAACCAGAAACAGCGGCAGAAGCGCCTGACCTGCGCTACAGAGAAGCAGCACTGGACTGTTGCTCAGTGGTCCAAAGTACTTTTTTCGGATGAAAGCAACTTTTACATGTCATTCGGAAATCAAGGTGCCAGAGTCTGGAGGAAGACTGGAGAGAGGGAAATGCCAAAATGCCTGAAGTCCAGTGTCAAGTACCCACAGTCAGTGATGGTCTGGGGTGCCATGTCAGCTGCTGGTGTTGGTCCACTGTGTTTTATCAAGGGCAGGGTCAATGCAGCTAGCTATCAGGAGATTTTGGAGCACTTCATGCTTCCATCTGCTGAAAAGCTTTATGGAGATGAAGATTTCATTTTTCAGCACGACCTGGCACCTGCTCACAGTGCCAAAAAGACCGGTAAATGGTTTACTGACCATGGTATTACTGTGCTCAATTGGCCTGCCAACTCTCCTGACCTGAACCCCATAGAGAATCTGTGGGATATTGTGAAGAGAAAGTTGAGAGACACAAGACCCAACACTCTGGATGAGCTTAAGGCCGCTATCGAAGCATCCTGGGCCTCCATAACACCTGAGCAGTGCCACAGGCTGATTGCCTCCATGCCACGCCGCATTGAAGCAGTGATTTCTGCAAAAGGATTCCCGACCAAGTATTGAGTGCATAACTGAACATAATTATTTGAAGGTTGACTTTTTTGTTTTAAAAACACTTTTCTTTTATTGGTCGGATGAAATATGCTAATTTTTTGAGATAGGAATTTTGGGTTTTCATGAGCTGTATGCCAAAATCATCAATATTAACCACTTAAGGACCGCCCCCAGCCGATGGGCGGCGGCAAAGTCCGGGCCCAAACGACCGCAATACGCCCATCGGCGGGGGCGGCTGCGGGAGTGGTTATGCGGCGATCGCGTCATTCGTGACGCGATCAGCCGCCGGGGACTGGCTCCGCCCACCGCTCGTAGTAACCCGCCGGCCGTTCGGAAGCGCCGGCGGGTTACTAGCACCCGGATCGCCGCATTTACATTGTATAATAGGCTTTGTAATGTATACAAAGCCTATTATACTGGCTGCCTCCTGCCCTGGTGGTCCCAGTGTCCGAGGGACCACCAGGGCAGGCTGCAGCCACCCTAGTCTGCACCCAAGCACACTGATTCCCCCCCCCCTGCCCCCTGATCGCCCACAGCACCCCTCAGACCCCCCCTGCCCACCCCCCAGACCACTGTTTGCACCCAGTCACCCCCCCTAATCACCCATCAATCACTCCCTGTCACTATCTGTCAACGCTATTTTTTTTTTTATCCCCCCCCCCTGCCCACTGCCCCCTCCTGATCACCCCCCACCCCTCAGATTCTCCCCAGACCCCCCCCCCCCCCCCGTGTACTGTATGCATCTATCCCCCCTGATCACCTGTCAATCACCCGTCAATCACCCCCTGTCACTGCCACCCATCAATCAGCCCCTAACCTGCCCCTTGCGGGCAATCTGATCACCCACCCACACCAATAGATCGCCCGCAGATCCGACATCAGATCACCTCCCAAATCCATTGTTTACATCTATTCTCTCCTCTAAACACCCACTAATTACCCATCAATCACCTATCAATCACCCCCTATCACCACCTGTCACTGTTACCCATCAGATTAGACCCTAATCTACCCCTTGCGGGCACCCAATCACCCGCCCACACGCTCAGATTGCCCTCAGACCCCCCTTTATCAATTCGCCAGTGCAATATTTACATCTGTTATTCCCTGTAATAACCCACTGATCACCTGTCAATCACCTATCAATCACCCCCTGTCACTGCCACCCATCAATCACCCCCTGTCACTGCCACCCATCAATCAGCCCCTAACCTGCCCCTTGCGGGCAATCTGATCACCCACCCACACCAATAGATCGCCCGCAGATCCGACATCAGATCACCTCCCAAGTGCAGTGTTTACATCTCTTCTCTCCTCTAAACACCCACTAATTACCCATCAATCACCCCCTATCACCACCTGTCACGGTTACCCATCAGATTAGACCCTAATCTGCCCCTTGCGGGCACCCAATCACCCGCCCACACCTCAGAACGTCCTCAGACCCCAGCCCTGATCACCTCGCTAGTGCATTGCTTGCATCTATTTCCCCCCTCTAATCACACCTTGAGACACCCATCAACCACCTCCTGTCACCCCCTAGCACACCTACCCATCAGATCAGGCCCTAATTTGCCCCGTGTGGGCTCCTGATCACTCGGCCAAACCCTCAGGTCCCCCTCAGACCCCCTTCCGATCACCTCCCCAGTGCATTGATTGCATCTATTTTCCCCTCTAACCGCCCCCTGAGACACTCATCAATCACCTCCTGTCACCCCCTAGCACGCCTATCCATCAGATCAGGCCCAAAACATCCTGTCATCTAAGAGGCCACCCTGCTTATGACCGGTTCCACAAAATTTGCCCCCTCATAGACCACCTGTCATCAAAATTTGCAGATGCTTATACCCCTGATCAGTCATTTTGAGAAATTTGGTTTCCAGACTACTCACAGTTTTGGGCCCGTAAAATGCCAGGGCAGTATAGGAACCCCACAAGTGACCCCATTTTAGAAAGAAGACATCCCAAGGTATTCTGTTAGGTGTATGATGAGTTCATAGAAGATTTAATTTTTTGTCAAAAGTTAGCGGAAATTAGATTTTTATTGTTTTTTTCACAAAGTGTCATTTTTCACTAACTTGTGACAAAAAATAAAATCTTCTATGAACTCACCATACCCCTAACGGAATACCTTGGGGTGTCTTCTTTCTAAAATGGGGTCACTTGTGGGGTTCCTATACTGCCCTGGCATTTTAGGGGCCCTAAACCGTGAGGAGTAGTCTAGAAAACAAATGCCTCAAAATGACCTGTGAATAGGACGTTGGGCCCCTTAGCGCACCTAGGCTGCAAAAAAGTGTCACACATGTGGTATCGCCGTACTCAGGAGAAGTAGTATAATGTGTTTTGTGGTGTATTTTTTACACATACCCATGCTGGGTGGGAGAAATCTCTCTGTAAATGGACAATTGTGTGTAAAAAAAATCAAAAATGTGTCATTTACAGAGATATTTCTCCCACCCAGCATGGTTATATGTAAAAATACACCACAAAACACATTATACTACTTCTTCTGAGAACGGCGATACCACATGTGTGACACTTTTTTGCAGCCTAACTGTGCTAAGGGGCCCAAAGTCCAATGAGTACCTTTAGGATTTCACAGGTCATTTTGAGACATTTGGGTTCAAGACTACTCCTCACGGTTTAGGGCCCCTAAAATGCCAGGGCAGTATAGGAACCCCACAAGTGACCCCATTTTAGAAAGAAGACACCCCAAGGTATTCTGTTAGGTGTATGATGAGTTCATAGAAGATTTTATTTTTTGTCACAAGTTAGCGGAAATTGATATGTATTGTTTTTTTTTTCACAAAGTGTAATTTTCCGCTAACTTGTGACAAAAAAAAAAATCTTCTATGAACTCACCATACTCCTAACAGAATACCTTGGGGTGTCTTCTTTCTAAAATGGGGTCACTTGTGGGGTTCCTATACTGCCCTGGCATTTTAGGGGCCCTAAACCGTGAGCAGTAGTCTAGAATCCAAAGGCCTCAAAATGACCTGTGAATAGGACGTTAGGCCCCTTAGCGCACCTAGGTTGCAAAAAAGTGTCACACATGTGGTATCGCCGTACTCAGAAGAAGTAGTATATTGTGTTTTGGGGTGTATTTTTACACATACCCATGCTGGGTGGGAGAAATATCTCTGTAAAAGGACAATTGTGTGTAAAAAAAATCAAACAATTGTCATTTACAGAGATATTTCTCCCACCCAGCATGGGTATGTGTAAAAATACACCCCAAAACACATTATACTACTTCTCCTGAGTACGGCGGTACCACATGTGTGGCACTTTTTTGCACCCTAAGTGCGCTAAGAGGCCCAAAGTCCAATGAGTACCTTTAGGATTTCACAGGTCATTTTGCGACATTTGGTTTCAAGACTACTCCTCACGGTTTAGGGCCCCTAAAATGCCAGGGCAGTATAGGAACCCCACAAATGACCCCATTTTAGAAAGAAGACACCCCAAGGTATTCCGTTAGGAGTATGGTGAGTTCATAGAAGATTTTATTTTTTGTCACAAGTTAGCGGAAAATGACACTTTGTGAAAAAAAACAATTAAAATCAATTTCCGCTAACTTGTGACAAAAAAAAAAAATCTTCTATGAACTCACCATCCTCCTAACGGAATACCTTGGGGTGTCTTCTTTCTAAAATGGGGTAATTTGTGGGGTTCCTATACTGTCCTGGCATTTTAGGGGCCCTAAACCGTGAGGAGTAGTCTTGAAACCTAATTTCTCAAAATGACCTGTGAAATCCTAAAGGTACTCATTGAACTTTGGGCCCCTTAGCGCAGTTAGGGTGCAGAAAAGTGCCACACATGTGGTATCGCCGTACTCAGGAGAAGTAGTATAATGTGTTTTGGGGTGTATTTTTACACATACCCATGCTGAGTGGGAGAAATATCTCTATAAATAGACAATTGTGTGTAAAAAAAATTAAACAATTGTCATTTATGGAGATATTTCTCCCACCCAGCATGGGTATGTGTAAAAATACACCCCAAAACACATTATACTACCTCTCCTGAGTACGGCAATACCACATGTGTGGCACTTTTTTGCAGCCTAACTGCGCTAAGGGGCCAAAAGTCCAATGAGCATCTTTAGGCTTTACAGGGGTGCTTACAATTAGGCACCCCCAAAATGCCAGGACAGTGAACACACCCCACAAATGACCCCATTTTGGAAAGTAGACACTTCAAGGTATTCAGAGAGGAGCATAGTGAGTCCGTGGCAGATTTCATTTTTTTTTTGTCGCAAGTTAGAAGAAATGGAAACCTTTTTTTTTTCTTTTTTTTGTCAGAAAGTGTCATTTTCCGCTAACTTGTGACAAAAAATAAAATCATCTATGAACTCACCATGCCTCTCACTGAATACTTTGGGATGTCTTCTTTCCAAAATGGGGTCATTTGGGGGGTATTTGTACTATCCTGGAATTGTAGCCCCTCATGAAACCTGACAGGTGCGCAGAAAAGTCAGAGATGCTTGAAAATGGGAAAATTCACTTTTGGCACCATAGTTTGTAAACGCTATAACTTTTACCCAAACCAATAAATATACACTGAATGGGTTTTTTTTTATCAAAAACATGTTTGTCCACATTTTTCGCGCTGCATGTATACAGAAATTTTACTTTATTTGAAAAATGTCAGCACAGAAAGTTAAAAAAATCATTTTTTTGCCAAAATTCATGTCTTTTTTGATGAATATAATAAAAAGTAAAAATCGCAGGAGCAATCAAATAGCACCAAAAGAAAGCTTTATTAGTGACAAGAAAAGGAGGTAAAATTCATTTAGGTGGTAGGTTGTATGAGCGAGCAATAAACCGTGAAAGCTGCAGTGGTCTGAATGGAAAAAAAGTGCCTGGTCCTTAAGGGGTAGAAAGACTGTGGTCCTGAAGTGGTTAAAACAATAAAAGGCTTGAACTACTTCAGTTGTGTGTATTTGAATCTAAAATATATGAAAGTCTAATGTTTATCAGTACATTACAGAAAATAATGAACTTTATCACAATTTTTTTGAGAAGATCCTGTATAGCAGTGTGTAGCAGTGTGTAGTTATATAGCGATGTGTAGCTTGGTGTGCAGTACTGTATGGCAGACTGTAGTGTATAGTTGTATAGCAGTGTGCAGTATTGTATGGCAGGCTGTAGTGTGCAGTGTGTATTTGTATAGCAGTGTATGGCAGTGTGTAGTTATATAGCGATCTGTAGCTTGTTGTGCAGCATTGTATGTCAGGCCGGTTGCGGTCGCTGTTTGTTCGGGAAGGATAATCTGCAGCACAAACATTCCTGCAGGCCGAGGTGTCAGTGTCAGCTCAAAATATCACGTCAGCGGACAGCAAACTGCTCTGCCCGGCATAATGGCAGCAACAGGTCACTTAGCAACAGAACGTACAAAGTATGTACCGCAAATCCCAGCCAGCCACCCCTGCATTGTTACACAGAAGACCAAACACAAACGCCTGCGTCTATAGTGTGTCACGTGACCTCGATCAGACGTTGCACGCCCCGTGTGTACCCAGCGCTGACGAAGGTTGAGCTCCGCGCACAGACGCTGCCCTTCCTGCGCACATCAGCAGCCTCTTATTATTCCCAGGCAAACGTATGTGACAGCTGGGAGAGACCACAACATGTATTTTCCTGAAGAGCGGTTTATTTCCATTTAAACAATGCAGATTGCCTGGCTGTCCTGCTGATCCTCTGCCTCTGATACTTTAAGGCCTCATTCACATCATTTAACGCAGATGGCCGTGCGATCAGAATGCAGCGGGTACGATCGCACGCCATCTGCGCCGCTAAAGTGAATGTGTCAGTGCTGCACTTCACGAACAATGCATGCAGCAGTGCGACAGCGCACTACATTGCTGTGCTGCGTATATAGTGGGGGCAGCAGAAGTGCTGTATGTGCGCTTCTACCATTCTTGCGTATCGCACACTATACGCTTTGCTGAAATGTGCATAGCATCACATATAGTGGGAACGAGGCCTTAGCCATGAGCCCTGAACAAGCAGGTGTGACAGATAAGCCTGTAATCCTTGGCACGGGCCCAGGGGACACAATACGAGGGGCAGAGACCTACCATGGGTCCGACGGTCACTGGGGAATCGAAAACCATTGCCACCATGCACTCCCATCCTTCTGACTGTATTCCATCAGTATTCAATCTAAACAATCAGGTGTCCATGTTACAACATCGATATCTGCCAGATTCGATCATCGCATTGGCTATCAATGCCAAAAATCAAGTAATGTATCGGCATCTCTCTGACAGGTTCCCTTTAAGATGCCCGGCTACCGTTTTACAAGCCTCAGAATAAACTTTCGTCCTCTGGCCTACATTCCAGGAATACGTGCTGTGCAGAGATGGAACATTCCACACGTCCGTGGCATCCTGCGAGCTACTGTGACACAGCAAGCCGAAGCAGGGTGACACGCTCTGCCCTCTGCCGTGCTGCTTCATCAGTAAAATGAGGTGCAGGGACCCCGCAGGGCAATGTGCTGAGACCTCTGCCGTGCTGCTTAATCAGTAAAATGAGGTGCAGGGACCCCGCGGGGCGACACGCTCCATCCTCTGCCGTGCTGCTTCATCAATAAAATAAGGCACAGGAACCCCACAGGGCGACATGCTCCGCCCATTGCCGTGCTGCTTAATCAGTAAAATGAGGCGCAGGGACCCCGAGCCCTCTGCCGTGCTGCTTCATCAATAAAATGAGGCACAGGAACCCCACAGGGCGACACGCTCCGCCCTCTGCTGTGCTGCTTAATTAGTAAAATGAGGCACAGGGATCCCGCAGGGCAATGTGCTAAGACCTCTGCCGTGCTGCTTCATCAATAAAATGAGGCGCAGGGACCCCGCAGGGCGACATGCTCCGCCCTCTGCCGTGCTGCTTAATCAGTAAAATGAGGCGCAGGGACCCCGCAGGGCGACATGCTCCGCCCTCTGCCGTGCTGCTTCATCAATAAAATGAGGCGCAGGAACCCTGCAGGGCGACACGCTCCGTCCTCTGCCATGCTGCTTCATCAATAAAATGAGGCACAGGGACCCTACAGGGCAATGTGCTGAGACCTCTGCCGTGCTGCTTAATCAGTAAAATGAGGCACAGGGACCCCGCAGGGCGACACGCTCCGTCCTCTGCCATGCTGCTTCATCAATAAAATGAGGCACAGGGACCCTACAGGGCAATGTGCTGGGACCTCTGCCCTGCTGCTTCATCAATAAAATGAGGTGCAGGGACCCCGCAGGGCAATGTGCTGAGACCTCTACCCTGCTGCTTCATCAATAAAATGAGGCACAGGGACCCTGCAGGGCGACACGCTGAGCCCTCTGCCGTGCTGCTTAATCAGTAAAATGAGGCGCAGGGACCCCGCAGGGCGACACGCTCAGCCCACTGCCGTGCTGCTTCATCAATAAAATGAGGCGCAGGGATCCCGCAGGGCAATGTGCTGAGACCTCTGCCGTGCTGCTTCATCAATAAAATGAGGCACAGGGACCCCGCAGGGCAATGTGCTGAGACCTCTGCCGTGCTGCTTCATCAGTAAAATGAGGCACAGGGACCCCGCAGGGCAATGTGCTGAGACCTCTGCCGTGCTGCTTCATCAATAAAATGAGGCGCAGGGACCCCGCAGGGCAATGTGCTGAGACCTCTGCCGTGCTGCTTCATCAATAAAATGAGGCACAGGGACCCCGCAGGGCAATGTGCTGAGACCTCTGCCGTGCTGCTTCATCAATAAAATGAGGCACAGGGACCCCGTAGAGCAATGTGCTGAGACCTCTGCCGTGCTGCTTCATCAGTAAAATGAGGCACAGGGACCCTACAGGGCAATGTGCTGGGACCTCTGCCCTGCTGCTTCATCAATAAAATGAGGCACAGGGACCCTGCAGGGCGACACGCTCAGCCCACTGCCGTGCTGCTTAATCAGTAAAATGAGGCACAGGGACCCTGCAGGGCGACACGCTCAGCCCACTGCCGTGCTGCTTAATCAGTAAAATGAGGCACAGGGACCCTGCAGGGCGACACGCTCAGCCCACTGCCGTGCTGCTTAATCAGTAAAATGAGGCACAGGGACCCCGCAGTGCAATGTGCTGAGAGACCTCTGCCGTGCTGCTTAATCAGTAAAATGAGGCGCAGGGACCCCGCAGGGCAACGTGCTGAGACCTCTGCTGTGCTGCTTCATCAGTAAAATGAGGCGCAGGGACCTAGCAGGGCAACGTGCTGAGACCTCTGCTGTGCTGCTTCATCAGTAAAATGAGGCGCAGGCCGACACACTCAGCCCTCTGCCGGACACAAGGTTATGCTGGGTAAACATGATCTCTCCAAGAGGCCACAACCAATGCCAGTGCAGTAATCAATAACATGCGTAAGTAGAGCATAATGCAGTTTGGTAATGCCACATACACGGTTGTACGGTTTAACGCAAGCAGTGATCATATGGAGCACAATGGTGAGTTAAGTCGTCATCTGTGCGTTACATAAATGCGTAATGTAGTGCCAGACGTTAGTAACGAACATGAACACCTGTCTCCTCTCAGCATGCGTTATCTTGAGGACTGACTTGCGTGATGGCCCCCCGGCCACTGTCCCCCCAAATGTAAAGTGTTGCTCCCAAAAAAGATCGTTCCCTCTCTGATTGCTCTACGGAGTGAATTCTTTGAGGGTTGCACAGCGATAGTGGACTGCTAAGCTGAAGTCTGAGCGCTGCATTATACTCTGCAGGTCAGGTGACCTGGCGTATTTCAGAGAACGCACGCACGCACAGCGCCTTCCCACAGCGTCTGATTAGCAGATCGGTTTGCATATCTCTGATCTGCCCACGATTTCCAGCAGCCTAAACTCCCCTGATGAGTAGAGTCCTGGATGATCTGTGTGAGTGATCGCTGCACACTTACGTGTGATAAATAGCACTATTCCTCCAGACTCCAGGCGGGTAGAGAGACGGTGTCAGGAGAAAGTCCATGTGCTAAAGCCTGTGCTAAATAAATATTTCTTTGTCTGTACAAAGATCTCATCATTGACGTAAGTCACCTCATTTTGTTTCGATTTTTATCTTGTTTTTAATCCAATTTTATTTGCACTGGGGCACCTCTTTACGCAAATTGTGCTTTATGTATCCCCAACACACCCTGTTGGAGGGGCTTAGACAGACCACACATGGTTAAACCATAAAGATAATCTGTCACTCTTACCAAAAGGAGCGACCACACCCAGGTCCGGCCGGGCCACCCTGAGCGGAGTCGGGTTTGTTGTCTTCCTGTGGTCGGTTGCCCCTCCCCTGCAGCCCACCTTTGTGAGTAGTAAAATTACCTTACCTTTTCCTCCAGGGTGCTGAGACGCCACCCCTACTCTACTGAAGTGAGAGTGATATGGAGGCTGCCATATTTATTTCCTTATATACCAGTTGCCTGAATCGCCTGCTGATCCTCTGACTCTAATACTTTTACCCATAGCCCCTGAACACGCATGCAGCAGATCAGTGGCTCTGACTGAAGTTTGACTGGATTAGCTGCATGCTTGTTTCAGGTGTGATTCAGACACTACTGCAGCCAAAGAGATCAGCAAACCTGCCAGGGAACTGATATTGTTTAACAGGAAATAAATATGGCAGCCTCCATATCACTCTCACCTCGGGTCCGCTTGAAGCTTGTCAGTCTGCTTGGTTATCCGTGTTAGATCTCTCTCATGACACTCCGAATAAAGTCCAGTGTGGAGTTTTTGCGGCGTAGCGTACGGCGCAGGCAGACAGATACTCACCTGGGTGGCAGTTGCGCTGTCAGTTGGGTTGGGCGGCAGTTGGTTTGTCAGTTGGGTTGGACGGCAGTTGGTTTGTCAGTTGGGTTGGACGGCAGTTGGTTTGTCAGTTGGGTTGGACGGCAGTTGGTTTGTCAGTTGGGTTGGGTAGCAGTTGGTTTGTCAGGTGGGTTATGCAGCAGTTGGTTTATCAGGTGGGTTGGGTGGCAGTTGGTTTGTCAGTTGGGTTGGGTGGCAGTTGGTTTGTCAGTTGGGTTGGGTGGCAGTTGGTTTGTCAGTTGGGTTGGGCAGTAGTCGGGTTGTCAGTTGGGTTGGGCAGTTGGATTGGGCGGCAGTTGGTTTGTCAGTTTGGTTGGGCGGCAGTTGGGTTGGGCTGTAGTCGGGTTGTCACTCACGTTGGGACATCACGATTTGCTCTTACGGTTATATTGTTTCTGTCTGCTCTTTGCACCCCGATATCTGCAGCCCTCCTAAACGCACCACCAACAGCTGACATTGCAGGAATGGAATAACAACCTTTGTATGTCCGCAGGAACTCGCAGGCCCCTAAATGAGCGGAGCATTTTCCTGGAAACTGGCTGCTGCACATTCTGCAGTAGGAACGAGGGGGGGCTTCTTGTCGCCCCCACAGACCTCATCATCCTAAAAATGTGATCCCTGTCTTCTGTGTATATGTCAGGCTGGCATCTGAGACGGTACAGGAATAGGAAACACCAGATGTACCGTCTGTAAACAGTCTACAGGCTCGTATAGAATACATTCTGCTGGTGTCTGATCCCTGGTCACCCCACCGATATACTAGTGGGATTATTATGTATTTATGTAGCGCCGACATCTTCCGCAGCGCTGTAAAGAGTATATTGTCTTGTCACTAACTGTCCTTCCGGAGGAGCTGACAATCTAGTCCCTACCATAATCATATGTCTATGTGTGAATGGTGTAGTGTATGTTTCATAGTCTAGGGGAAATTTAGGGGAAGCCAATTAACTTATCTGTATGTTTTTGGGGTGTGGGAGGAAGTCGGAGTACCTGGAGGAAACCTACACAGACACGGGGAGAACATACAAAATCCGTGCAGATAGTGCCCTGGCTGGGGTTTGAACCGGGAACCCAGCGCTGCAAGGCGAGAGCGCTAACCACTACACCACCGTGCTGCTCTGTAGTAGATAACCCTGAAATACAGCAGTAGGACATTGTACCATGTTACCCCTTTGATCAGTGATGACTAACCTTGGCACTCCAGCTGTGACAAAACTACAAATCCCATCATGCCTCTGCCTCCCTAAGTTATGCTTAGAGCTGTCAGAGTATTGCAATGCCTCATGGGACTTGTAGTTCCACTACAGCTGGGGTGCCAAGGCTAGCCATCACTGCCTTAGCTATTCCACCGAAAGTTACCTATATCGGTGATCTGTACCTCTCAGAACTCCTTTTGTGACGGCGTTTTACTTGCTTTTACTTAGTAAAGGATCACTGTCGTGAACAATTGTAAAGTTTAAAAAAAATTATGTAAGCAGGGCTGTGGAGTCGGAGCAATTTCGGGTACCCAGAGTCGGTGGTTTCTTAAACTGAGGAGTTGGAGTCAGATAATTTTGTACCGACTCCACAGCCCTGGTAAGTATTAGACTAAGGAGTCAGTCGAGGAGTCGGAGCCATTTTGGGTACCCGGAGTCAGTCGAGGAGTCAGAGCGATTTTGGGTACCTGGAGTCGGAGGTTTCATAAGCTGAGGAGTCAGATGAATTTTGTACCGACTCCACAGCCCTGCAGGTAAACACATACAAATAAGAAGTATTTCTCCTCCAGAGTAAAATGAGCTATAAATTACTTTTCACCTACAGTGGTGTGAAAAACTATTTGCCCCCTTCCTGATTTCTTATTCTTTTGCATGTTTGTCACACTTAAATGTTTCTGCTCATCAAAAACCGTTAACTATTAGTCAAAGATAACATAATTGAACACAAAATCCAGTTTTAAATGATGGTTTTTATTATTTAGTGAGAAAAAAACCTCAAAACCTACATGGCCCTGTGTGAAAAAGAAATTGCCCCCTGAACCTAATAACTGGTTGGGCCACCCTTAGCAGCAATAACTGCAATCAAGCGTTTGCGATAACTTGCAACGAGTCTTTTACAGCGCTCTGGAGGAATTTTGGCCCACTCATCTTTGCAGAATTGTTGTAATTCAGCTTTATTTGAGGGTTTTCTAGCATGAACTGCCTTTTTAAGGTCATGCCACAACATCTCAATAGGATTCAGGTCAGGACTTTGACTAGGCCACTCCAAAGTCTTCTTTTTGTTTTTCTTCAGCCATTCAGAGGTGGATTTGCTGGTGTGTTTTGGGTCATTGTCCTGCTGCAGCACCCAAGATCGCTTCAGCTTGAGTTGAGGAACAGATGGCCGGACATTCTCCTTCAGGATTTTTTGGTAGACAGTAGAATTCATGGTTCCATCTATCACAGCAAGCCTTCCAGGTCCTGAAGCAGCAAAACAACCCCAGACCATCACACTACCACCACCATATTTTACTGTTGGTATGATGTTCTTTTGCTGAAATGCTGTGTTACTTCTACGCCAGATATAACGGGACACGCACCTTCCAAAAAGTTCAACTTTTGTCTCGTCGGTCCACAAGGTATTTTCCCAAAAGTCTTGGCAATCATTGAGATGTTTTTTAGCAAAATTGAGATGAGTCTTAATGTTCTTTTTGCTTAAAAGTGGTTTGCGCCTTGGATATCTGCCATGCAGGCCATTTTTGCCCAGTCTCTTTCTTATGGTGGAGTCGTGAACACTGACCTTAATTGAGGCAAGTGAAGCCTGCAGTTCTTTAGATGTTGTCCTGGGGTCTTTTGTGGCCTCTCGGATGAGTTTTCTCTGCGCTCTTGGGGTAATTTTGGTCAGCTGGCCACTCCTGGTAAGGTTCATCACTGTTCCATGTTTTTGCCATTTGTGGATAATGGCTCTCACTGTGGTTCGCTGGAGTCCCAAAGCTTTAGAAATGGCTTTATAACCTTTACCAGACTGATAGATCTCAATTACAGTACTTTTGTTCTCATTTGTTCCTGAACTTCTTTGGATCTTGGCATGATGTCTAGCTTTTGAGGTGCTTTTGGTCTACTTCTCTGTGTCAGATAGCTCCTATTTAAGTGATTTCTTGATTGAAACAGGTGTGGCAGTAATCAGACCTGGGGGTGACTACAGAAATTGAACTCAGGTGTGATAAACCACAGTTAAGTTATTTTTTTAGCAAGGGGGGCAATCACTTTTTCACACAGGGCCATGTAGATTTAGAGTTTTTTTTTTCCTCACTAAATAATAAAAACCATCATCTAAAACTGCATTTTTTGTTCAATTATGTTATCTTTGACTAATAGTTAACGGTTTTTGATGAGCAGAAACATTTAAGTGTGACAAACATGCAAAAGAATAAGAAATCAGGAAGGGGGCAAATAGTTTTTCACACCACTGTATGTTGTTGTCACTCACAGTAGTTAGTAGAAATCTGGAACTGACAGGTTTTTGACTAGTCCATCTCTTCAGGGGGGGGATTCTCAGTATTTTACTTATTATTAATAAAAACGCTCCCTGGTAAGGATCTAGACAAAGATGCAGGCCGTCTCCCCCTACCTGTTTGCACACTATTCTGGCAGTTGGACGGAGCATCTGTCACGTTCACCAAGTGCTTTTGAAAATAAAGAGAACAAAGAGATTGCCCCATAAGGAGATGGACTAGTCCACAACCTTTCAGTTCTGTCAGATTTCTACTACCTGTTGTAAATGACTGCAACATAGGAGAAAAGTAATTTATGGGTCATTTTACTCTGGGAGAAATGTACTTCTTATTTATGGGTTTTTATGTATTTAAAATGTTACAATTTTTTGCGATAGTGGACCTCACCATGAAAGTTCTCACCTCAAACACCCCTTTGACTCATTTACTGTATATACTTGAATACACGTCGACCCTGTATATAAGTCGACTCCAATATTCAACCCTCTTAAGCTGGAATTTTTTATTGACTCAAGTATAAGTCTACCCAGCAAAGTTAAAGGCTGCACTTGGGGCCCAGGAGAGGTTACTGACTGCACTGTATACAGTATTGCAGTCATTAACCTCCCTTCTGTCCCTGAAGTGCAGCTAGTACCTCCTCCAGGCCTCCCAAGTGCTGCAATTATTCACCCCCCTTCCTGCAGCCCAGTGTTTCCCCCCTGCCCCTTTCCTTGTTAATGGTTGTGGCCAGGACTTTCACATCTGTTTTTTCTTGGCATTTCCTTTCCTCTTAAGTACCACTGGGTAAATTACTCCAAATGGGAATGTCACTAATAATACACACATTACTCAGTGTGCTCAGTGTTGCCCGTGACTCGTGTATAAGTCGCCCCTATACTTTTATTTAGTGAGTCAGACCTAAATTTCTAGACTTATACTCGAGTATATACAGTACATTTATTAGGAGTGATTTAGAAACTTGCTATGACTCCGACAAATTCAATCAACCCAAAAGCTTAACCCGAGTTCCCCCATAGCTTTCTCGCCTTCCTGCTGGTCCCGTGCGTCATTTCAATTCACTAAGTGCTGTATGCTGAACAAGAGCCTAAAGTAAGCAGGGGTAATTATCAGCTTTCCTTCTGTCAAACACGCCTATCATAAGTGTTTGCAGCGCCATAAAGTGGCGTGCGCCGTTGGCATCCGCACTGCGTTGTTTTTCCAGGTTTAACTGCTTGAGGGACGCCAAGGGGTGGGTAATAATAGTTGTTTTAGGAGGCTGAGACAGCTGAGGGCTTCTATAAACTCTGAACCGCTCATAAAGGAGGCAGCCCGGACATTCTTCTCCTGTGCAAAGTCACCGCCAGATAAGACCTGTCACTCACCGATGGCCTGAACCAAAGTACAAAGTTCTGATGACGATCGCTGTAATCCGAGGAGCACATTTCAGTATCAGTATAGCTCATGGGTTTCAATTCACCAAGATACGTCCGTCAAACGGCACCTGAAGTGAGAGGCTGCCATATTTATTTTCTTTCAAACAATACCAGTTGCCTGGCTGTCCTGATGATCTCTGTGGCTGCAGTAGTGTCTGAATCACACACCTGAAACAAGCATGCAGCCAATCCAATGGATTATTGCAGTGCAGGGAGAATAGAGGAGAGATGTGATACAAATGGGATTCTTTATTGCACTGTCAAGTAAAGAGCAAGTCCAGGCTGCATGAAATTAACATAAAATGTATTTCATCTCAAAAGCATTAGCATCTTATTAACCAATAATATTGTAAAATTAGGGAAATATGTTTTTATTAACTTTATTTTCCTGGATAGTGTAATTTAGTATCCCCCTTTTCTCTGCCCTGTTTCCTCCCTTCCATAACCTCCTGAATGGCTGGCTGTTACCGACAACTCCAGACTGGAAACACTGAACATCTCACTTGTGTTACCCCATGTGATAAGCTCTGTAAATGGACATTTATTGAGGTATTTACTTCACAAGTCGGTCATTTGTTTTCCATGCGGTAACAGCCTTGCTGAATTGGCATTTGACAACATGTTTGGTTATCTGTTGTTTTCTGCCCTAGACTAGGTTCACACTTGTTGTAAAAACAAATCCGTGGCTGCGTTTTTTGGCCCGGATCAAAAAGGGAGCCACAGATACCAATGTTAAAAATAGCAACCGTCTTCACTCAATTTAAAAAGGGATCTGTGTGCGTTGCGGGGGATCCATGCTCAAAACCTGAATGGACGGTCCGGATTTGCAAGATTTTCACGGACCGCACATGGAGCCGGATACACGGAGGGGTAGTAAAAATGCATCCCCCTCTACACAGGCAGCTTTGGACACAGAAACGGATTTGTTTCCCGTGTCCCAGCCGTGTCTGTGGGGGAGGCATGCTGGAGGGGGTTGCAGGAAAGAGGGCAGCGTACACAGCAGCAGGGAGGAGGGTCGCCCCCTCACCCGAGTCCATGCTCCCCCTCCAGGTAGTTTATTTAAAAAAATCATTTCTAAATCAATGCATCAGCGAGCGGGGGAAACTTACTTCCTTGCGTTCCACTGCTCGCTGCGTGATTTCCTGCAATGCCGCCCAATGAAGTACAGAGGGCGGCATTGCAGGAAGTGAGGACGAGTCGAAGTAAGTTCCCTGCTCGCCGCTTGCTGATACTTTGGTTTAAAAACGATCTTTAAAAGAAACTAGCTGGAGGGGGAATGGATAAGGGGGGGGGGGGCAGATGAGGAAGGGCTGACCCCCCCCTTCCCCGCCGTTATCCCCCTTCCTGCCTGCTACCCCCTCCAGCATGGCGGCTCCCACGCCATGGCTACGTTTGCATGGACTGGAAACTTATTCTGCAAAAAGGACAAAAAAACAGGGACATAACCTTTTTTTTAAATGGATCTGATCTGCAACTGGACAAGTGTCCTACGCTTACTGAGTGTGGTAATGCTCAGTGAGCTGAGCCCATAGTGCCTGAGCAGCCATAGGGGCACCCACAGATGCGTCTGAGCAGTGGCGTAGCTAAGGAGCTGCGGGCCCCAATGCAAGTTTTACATTGGGGCCCCCAAGCACTCTATACATAACAATTGATACGGCGCACCAAAACCTGCCAATGGCAACTGCAGTGTCAGAGGTGCAAGAAGGGGATGGGGAACAGTTTGTTAATGATTACTACTATTCATAGTATTTATAGAAGTGATTATTATGAGCACAGGACCAATAGAGAGCTAATACTGTAGTTGAGGGAGGGCCCTTCTGGCCCAAGGGCCTCGATGCGGTCGCAACCTCTGCACCCCCTATTGCTACGCCCCTGCGTCTGAGTGGAGATGAGTAGTGGTTCGGTCTCTGACAGAAGTGCATTGTGGGCCGGACCCGTCGTGTGACTGGGAGGAAAGCACAAGTCAGGCCTTGTTGTTTCTCTAGGCCCATCCACACTAATCCGCAGGTACACAGAGATTAATTCAATGCTTCTTTTGTGCTGCTGAGCAAAGTCTGACACATAAGATAGTCAGGAAGTGAGGTGAGAGCGGACAGGAGCGCAGGGCACGAAAAAAGGTCAAAATAACAGAATAAACTTCAGCGGTGAAAGTTGTCATTCAGTCCAATAAATAAGTGTATTTCCCAGAATTGCAGATAGTTGTGTGCCATTGGCTTGGGCAATATTTTATCTGCTGGATTCCCAGAAAGACAGATGTAAAATCTCAGTTCTCCATTTGCGTCGGTCAATCATTTGATATAGATTATTATTTGTATTATGTATTTATATAGCACTGACATCTCCTGCAGCACTTTACAGAGTACATAGTCATGTCACTGACTGTCCTCAGAGGAGCTCACACTCTAATCCTACCATAGTCATAGTCTAATGTCCTACCATATTATTATTATATATTTATATAGCACTGACATCTCCTGCAGCACTTTACAGAGTACATAGTCATGTCACTGACTGTCCTCAGAGGAGCTCACAATCTAATCCTACCATAGTCATAGTCTAATGTGCTACCATATTATTATTATGTATTTATATAGCACTGACATCTCCTGCAGCACATTACAGAGTACATAGTCATGTCACTAACTGTCCCCAGAGGAGCTCACAATCTAATCCTATCATAGTCCTAGTCTAATGTCCTACCATATTATTATTATTATGTATTTATATAGCACTGACATCTTCTGCAGCACTGTACAGAGTACATAGTCATGTCACTGACTGTCCCCAGAGCTCACAATCTAATCCTGCCATAGTCATAGTCTAATGTCCTACCATATTATTATTATGTATTTATATAGCACTGACATCTTCTGCAGCACATTACAGAATACATAGTCATGTCACTAACTGTCCCCAGAGGAGCTCACAATCTAATCCTACCATAGCCATAGTCTAATGTCCTACCATATTATTATTATGTATTTATATAGCACTGACATCTTCTGCAGCACATTACAAAGTACATAGTCATGTCACTGACTGTCCTCAGAGGAGCTCACACTCTAATCCTGCCATAGTCATAGTCTAATGTCCTACCATATTATTATTATGTATTTATATAGCACTGACATCTTCTGCAGCACATTACAGAGTACATAGTCATGTCACTGACTGTCCTCAGAGGAGCTCACAATCCAATCCTACCATAGTCATAGTGTAATGTCCTACCATATTATTATTATGTATTTATATAACACTGACATATTCTGCAGCACTTTACAGAGTACATAGTCATGTCACTGACTGTCCTCAGAGGAGCTCACAATCTAATCCTACCATAGTCATAGTGTAATGTCCTCCCATTTTATTATTATGTATTTATGTAGCGCTGACATCTACAGCGCTGTACAGAGTACATAGTCATGTCACTGACTGTCCTCATAGGAAAATGCGTTATCCACTATGCCACTGTGCTGCCCTTGGATGACTTCTGGAGAGCGGGTCACAGATAAGCAATTGTGAATTTATATTATCACTGTAAGGCATAGCAGGGCAGTATTACTAGGTCAGGCAGGGAACACCTGCGCGAGTGAGATATCGCGGCCAATTTCTTTGTTTTACTACCGTGCTGCGTTGGTAATTTGTTTGCTTTTCCCATGCGTGTTTTCTCATTATTTGCAATTTTTCTTTTTATTATTGTTTTGCTAAAAAATGCTCTAAAAAATCAGAAAGCGGTTCTTTACCGCGGCAGAAAAACGGAACGCCAACAAACGGAAAACAAAGATTCAGATTCTCAAGCGGCCGATTGACTTTCATCACATGCATACAGGTGCGCATTTCCTGCAGGGCGGCAAAACGCGCGATGTGAGCGAGTGTCTTCCAGGGCTGTGGAGTTGGTACAAAAATCACCCGACTCCAACTGCTCAGTTTAGAAAACATCCGACTCCAGGTACCCAAAATGGTTTCGACTTCTGAGTCTAATACTTACCAGGGCTGTGGATTTGGCGTAAAAATCATCCGATTCCGACTCCAGGTACCCAAAATTGCTCGACCTCCGACTCCACAGCCCTGGACTGTCTTCCCGGCCTACAGCGGCTTTTTCTCCTGTTGTTCTGATTTTTGTTTTTCAGTCCCCTCCAATGGCTCCTGTGCTGTTTGCAGTCAGTTCAGCTGAACTCTCCCCTTGTTTATTACTTCAGACAGCCTGAAATGTGACTCTTAAAAGAATCCAGCAAGTTTAGGCAGCTTATTAAAGCGGACCTGAACTCAGAACTTCCTGTCTGCTCTAAAAAATAAGCAACAGCATAATAACCTTTACAGAAAAAAACATTCCTTTGTTACAGCTGATACAAATCCTGCAATCCATCTGCAGTGTCTACTTCCTGCTTTCATGGAAGCAGACATAGGGTTAACATCCTGTGCTTTCAAATGAGCTTATCTGCTGTGGCAGTCAGGTGACCCGGGGAGAGATCAGTTTAGAACTTGTGATTAGAGACAGATGAGGGGGAATTAGACAGGCTAAACTCACTAAATACATACAGGCTGCATTTCTGTAGGTTTTCCTTCTGTCCTGTGCAAGAGTTCAGCTCCATTTTAGGGCAGTCAGCAAAAAAACCCAAAAATAAAAAATCTTTTTCGTACAATGGGGAATAGTAATCGTCGTTAATTCAGCGGGCTTTATCATTGTCTGGGTCTCTGTTGGGAAGACTTTCCCTCCCTGTCCTGTTATATTATTGTGTGATCTCCAGTCATCATGTTTCAGTCTAGGAGGGAGACCCTTGTTGGGTTTCTGTGGCCCCTGTGGGGGGATTTTCCCCCACTGTTCATCACCAGGACAGATTGGTGAATTCTGACATTTTGGACTTTAGGATAATCCTGATGGGGAAAGTTGTAAGTCTGCCTAAAGTGAGAAGAATATGGAGGCTGACAAATGTATTTCCTGTGAAACAATACCAGTTGCCTGGCAGCCCTGCTGATCTCTTTGGCTGCAGTAGTGTCTGAATCACACACCTGAAACAAGCATGCAGCTAATCCAGTCACACTTCAGTCACCAGATCTGCTGCATGTTTGTTCAGGGGCTATGACTAAAAGTATTAGAGGCAGAGGATCAGCAGGATAGCCAGGCAACTGGTATTGCGTCAAAGAGAATAAATGTGGCAGCCTCCATATACCTCTCACTTCACTTGCCCTTTAAAGCATTATTATGCTGTCAGTGTCTGCAATGGCAAAAATTGGCCTCACTTTCTTTCCCTTCCTGTCCAGACAGGAAATAGTAAATTGACATCGATAGAGACAAATGGTAATGGGGAAAAACAAACAGTTTTTGGTAGTTTTGGAGAGGAGAGAATTTCTAGCAGTTTTTGTTGTTACTCACTTTCTTTTGGTGTAACACTCTGCACTCTGGATTTTAATATTTGCAGAGTAATATAGATCTTAAAGCACACCTGATGTGAGAAGGGATACGGAGGCTGCCATATTTATTTCCTTTTAAGCAATACCAGTTGCCTGGCAGTCCTGCTGACCCTCTGCCTCTAATACATTTAGCCATAGCCCCTGAACGAGCATGCAGCAGATCAGGTGCTCTGACTGAAGTCTTACTGGATCAGCTGCATGTTTAAGTTCCAGAGCTTGGCAGTTTCACGGCCATATCAAGACGGCGTCTGCTTTTGGTAACAAACCAAAGCTCTGCTGGCCAAGGAGAGGACGCACCAATATACTGCCCATCCAGGCCTGCTCATGTGACTGAGGCGGCTGGTACAGGGGCTGCTGGTCATGTGACTGATTAGGCTAGTTCAGGGGCTGCTGGTCATGTGACTGATTAGGCTAGTTCAGGGGCTGCTGGTCATGTGACTGATTAGGCTAGTTCAATTGCTGCTGGTCATGTGACTGATTAGGCCGCTACAAGGGCTGCTGGTCATGTGACTGATTAGGCTAGTTCAGGGGCTGCTGGTCATGTGACTGATTAGGCTAGTTCAATTGCTGCTGGTCATGTGACTGATTAGGCCGCTACAAGGGCTGCTGGTCATGTGAGTGATTAGGCTAGTTCAGGGGCTGCTGGTCATGTGACTGAGGAGGCTGGTTTAGGGGCTGCTGATCATGTGACTGAGGAGGCTAGTTCAGGGGCTGCTGATCATGTGACTGATTAGGCTAGTTCAGGGGCTGCTGGTCATGGGACTGAGGAGGCTGGTACAGGGGCTCCTGGCCATGTGAGTGATTAGGCTGGTACAGGGGCTCCTGGTGATGTGACTGAGGAGGCCGGGACAGGGGCTCCTGGTCATGTGACTGAGGAGGCCGGTACAGGGGCTCCTGGTCATGTGAGTGATTAGGCTAGTTCAGGGGCTGCTGGTCATGTGACTGAGGCGGCTGGTACAGGGGCTGCTGGTCATGTGAGTGATTAGGCTAGTTCAGGGGCTGCTGATCATGTGATCGTGTGAACAGTCCCGGATGCTGCGAGGCCTCTCACGCTTTGTCTTGTCACCGGTGTGAGGTGACTGATGACACTGGAGTAGGAATGTGACGTTCGGTTCTCAGCCTGGCTCAGCATTAATTACTGATTGTTTTGCGCTGGGCGTGTGGGAAAATGACACCGATGGGAGAGATATGGTGTGAAGTAGGTTAGCAGAGAAACCCGTATCGTATTCCTGTGTGAGGAGAGGACCTGTCACGCATCTGTTACCAGCACCCATTTATCGGCCTGATTCTATAATGAGGCCCCACGCTGGCTTTCTGTCTGTCTTGTCGATTTGGAAACAGTGGCATCCAGTATAAATATGGCCTAAAAGGACCACTGTAGTGAGAGGGATACGGAGGCTGCCATATTTATTTCCTGTTACACAATACCAGTTGCCTGACAGTCCTGCTGATCTCTCTGACTGCAGTAGTGTCTGAATCACACACCTGAAACAAGAATGCAGCTAATCCAGGATCTATGTCTAAAACTATTAGAGGCAGAGGATCAGCAGGGCTGCCAGGCAACTGGTATTGTGTAAAAGGAAATATAGCATTATTATTTAGTATGGAAGGTGGCCACACACCAAACAATTTTTAAAATTTCTGTTCAATTTAAGAATTGCAATCAATTTTTCTGACTGATTGTAACATTTCAAAAACATGACCAATGTACCACACACCTGTGTTTAAATTTCCCCCCAATTATGATAAAAATGATTGGAAACTCTGAGAAAATTGCTAGGGTGTGTATATTAATAAACTGACAATCTAACACACACCATACAATCTTTAGTAGAAGTTGAAGAGAAATATCTGGCATTCCGGATCGATTTAAATAGAAAAAACGATCGGATTTTTCAGTCGAATGAAAAAAAAAGTTTCGATTTTTTTTTTTCGAGAGAGAGATACGATCATTTTTATCGAATGACTGTAAAAACGGTTCATTTTATTGTATCGTGTGCGGCCACCTTTATATAGCGCCGACATCTTCCGCATCGCTGTACAGAGTATATATAGTCTTGTCACTAACTGTCCCTCAGGAGCTCACAATCTAATCCCTACTATCGTCTGTGTGTACTGTGTAGTGTATGTATGTATCATGTCTAGGAACATTTTTTTAGGGGGAAGCCAATTAACTTATCTGTGTGGTTTTTGGGGGGCTGTGGGAGGAAACTGGAGTGTCCGGAGAAAACCCACACAGACACGGGGAGAACATACAAACTCCATGCAGATAGTGCCCTGGCTGGGATAGAACCTGGGGACCCAGCGCTGCAAGGCGAGAGCGCTAACCACTACGCCACCGTGCTGGCCACAGCTTCCATATCCCTCTCACTTTAGGTGTCCTTTACACTGTGTTTGCATTCTACATTTTTTTGCAGGCTGAAATGTAAACTGTTCTGAGGTCACCCCGTTAGTAATCCATTGGGACAGACCGCTCCCGCACAACGCTGATTATTGATGCAGGAGGTTCTCACAGCATGGTGCGGCTTGTGTCTGCCCCCCTCCCTCTCCATACAGCAGAACATGCTGCATGTACAGGAGATGTCAGTAGTAAAAACAAAAAGAGTAGTAGTACTAGTAGTGTCCTGTATAGCCTAGTGAGGTCACAGTTGTTGTGCGCCACTGTTCTCCCCAGAATTTTTTTTCAGCCGGGTGGCATGAAAAAGTAGCCGGGTGGGGTGAGATGAGAGAATGCAGGGCTGGTGCTTCTCTGCACAACTCTGCTTACAGCATAGGAGGAGGTGAGCCGATGACAGCTGGGTGCTTGCCAAAACTAGCCTGGTGGAGCGCCCGGCTAAAAGAGCCTGGGGAGAACACTGCGTTGCGTGCAAGGCAGGTGGCTGTATTTGCATTTGCGTAAAATTGCATGGAATCGCATGATTGGAAACAGGCAGCGCAGCCTGTACACGTCTGATGTCCTTGCGTGTCGCACACACTGTCCGCTGCTGAGAACGTGACTGTCGAGAAGGGGAAGTACAGTATAATCCAGCGAGGTAACAGCTGAAACAATACAATCCTGGAGTGAGAGGAAGCGGGAAATCCTGCCAATTTATCCGCTCTCCACACCGTCTGGTCTGACTGCCTTGTCTTGTTTCTAGAACAGATTTTTATTTGTGTGCTGTACGATAAAGAGATAATAGTCCATAAGACTTTTATAATAAATCTCCAAAAAACAAACCTCTGCAATGTGTGGGGAGAAAAAATAAAAGTTTTGGAATCCACACTTGCTGTTTATCCAGGCATCCTTTTGTATTTAAAGGGAACCTGAAGTGAAAAGTATATGGAGGCTGCCATATTTATTTCCTGTTAAACAATACCAGTTGCCTTGCAGTCCTGATCTCTTTGGCTGCAGCAGTGTCTGAATCACACACCTGAAACAAGCATGCAGCTAATCAGTCACATTTCAGTCACCTGACCTGCATGCTTGTTCAGGGGCTATGGCTAAATGTATTAGAGAGAGAGGATTAGCAGGGCAGCCAGGCAACTGGAATTGCTTAAAAGGAAAAAAAAAATATGGCAGCCTCTATGTAACTCTATAACTCAGGTTCCCTTTAAAATAACCCATTTGTCCCTGCAGCTGTAATGAAGACAAGCTCACCTCTCTGGTTATCTGCACTGCCACATTCATCATTAAATTTAATGGTCTGCTCAGGAATCTGATATTTTTTGCGTTTCTCTGCATTTTTTTCGCATATCAAGCCGTTTCCAATTCTACAAACAAAAATGAAAGCTCACGGGAAAAAATATGAATAGTGTTTCTCGCGGGGTCGCCTATTTCTTAGAGGTTGCGACAAGCAGTGGTCGTTGGTCTTTGAGGTTTCTTGCTGGATCCTCTCAGCTAGACTAGCTCCTGAAAAATCATCCACAGTATCGCAGGGACATGTGTGCCCCTCCCAAACACTTCACAAATGATGACGTAAATCATGTGCCCCGCCCAAACACTTCACAAATGATGACGTAACACATGTGCCCCGCCCAAACACTTCACAAATGATGACGTAACACATGTGCCCCGCCCAAACACTTCACAAATGATGACGGAACACATGTGCCCCGCCCAAACACCTCACAAATGATGACGTAACACTTGTGCCCCGCCCAAACACCTTGCAAAAGATGACATAACACAAAAGGCATGACATCCTGCTTAACCTCCTCTCTTGATTTCTCCCCTCAGGTTATCGCGGTGGTGATGGACCTCTTTACGGATGTGGACATATTTAAGGACATGCTTGAGGCGGGCTTCAAGAGGAAAGTCTCGGTCTACATCATCCTGAATGAGTCGGACGTCAAGCATTTCCTGCAGATGTGCGAGAAGGTTCAGATGCACAAGGGCCACCTCAAGGTGAGTGACAGGTTCTCCTCTCCTCTATCCAATTCTCACAGGTTTATTTATTTTCATTTCTTGTCATAACGTCACAAGCTGTCAGTTAGTGCTGCTTAAACTGAATGCGCACCTGAGGCGTAACTGGCAGTTGTGCGCCCGCCGGGCTGGGAGTTCCTCTCAGTGCCTGTTAGACGGTACAGTGTGACTTGAATTTCCTTCTCATGGTAGAAGCTGAGGTTTTAGGGTAAGAGGGAGGTCAGATTCCTCTGGTGAGCGACGTGTGGAGATGAGGGGATCGGCACGCCAATAACAATCTTAAATCAGGATGCCAACATTTCAAGACTTCTGAGGCTCTCTTTATCAATATCGATAATAATTGGGTGAAAAACTCAGTAGTTCAATTAGCAAGAGGTAGTCCTCCTTCGAGTAGTGCACCACACTTGATGTAAAACTTATATGTAGGTTAGGAGGAACAAAGATTATTTGAGAAACCACAGTGATAAAGTTCCAAAAATCAGTATCCACTTTATTGTATCAAAACGTACAAAAATTCTAAAATGTTTTGATAAAAACTTTTTGGTCAATAGTAATGTGAATCTTCAAGGACACAGTCATCAACACACTCTCATGAAGATTATAATCTTTACATTATTGGCTACATATACTATTAAGCTTTGTTTACCTGAATTTTTTTTAGGCAACGACACTAGTCCATTTCGGGTCAATTGTCGACCCGTCATCTGGTTTCTAAAAGCCATAAATTTGGATGCAAAATGTGCAATTCAAAAAAATAGAGAACATCTGAGCAGAACAGATATCATAACACGCCATCCTGCTGGCCAACGTGGAAGTCAAGGGTGAGTGTCTCCTCAGTAGCACCCCCTTGACCTTCACGTCAGCCAGCAAATGGCCTGATGAAGGGTCAACAAATGATCCTTTTTCAGTTTTCATTGAAACATTTTTGAATTTTTGTACGTTTTTACTCTTTATCAAGGCAGAACATCAGTGAGAACCAGCTAAATCCGCTCTGTGGACATCAGATAAAGGCAGTCGTGTGTATCTTTGGGCTGAGGCCGGCGGCTGTGGCGAGACTGCACAGAGCGTCTATAGAGCGGCTTTGGGTGATTAGCTGTACAGTTATTTCTCGATAACAGACCCATAGAGATCTCAAAACGTTGGCAGTGCAAACCAAGACCCACAGGATTATTTGCCGTTTCAAAACTTTTTGCGGGCGACCGACCATCGTCTTCCGCAACATGTCCGCCTGTTTAATGCCTTGATCGATTTTGGGCCAAAATAATTCAAGAGCGTTGATCGGACATGCTGGAAAATCTTGATCGCACGCTGTCCCCCCTCAGGTGTTAAATGTCTCCTCCATCAGACTGATCAGACTCAGTCAGAGAGAGATCTGTCTCTTGGTCAATCTGCCCATACATTGCCTGGTGTATGGGCCCCTTTACAGTGGGTGATAAACATCTGACAGGTTTTGGATTAGTCCATCTGCTCATGGGGAATGATTGATCTTATATATTCTTTGTAAAAACAATGTAAAGAATCTATAATAAGATGCCAGACAGCCTCCCTTCCTGTTTGCACACTATTCTAGCAGTTAGAGTGATTGCTGTCAGTAAGTGCTTTTGAAAATAAAGATAACCCTGAGTATTCCCCAGGAGGAGATGGACAAGTCCAAAACCTGTCAGATTTGTACTGCCTACTATAAGTGACAGGAACATAGGAGAAAAGTAATTTTACGTTGGGGGGAATGTATGTGTACGCATGGATTTCGATTTTTTTACATTTTTTTACGATAGTTATCCTTTAACCCCCGGTCTGCTGCTATGTTTACCATCCTGACTGCGGTTTGACCTCTGTCCAGAATCGCACGTATCTTTTACCTGCGTTTTATGGGCATACCATTGTTTTATTGTGCTTAGATAAGGGAAAAGCAACATCAATGCTGAGTTATTTCAGACGTGTCGGGGTGTGGCGTCTGTTTGTCAGATATTACTCTGTCTGCAGAATGTGACGGTTTATCTACAGGCCTGCTGGGAGCATGTGTGGTGTACCTGGTGCTACGTGGGGGACACATAAACCTGTAACACTCACTATGGGCCAGGAGGGGGGTACACATTAAAAGGGGGAGACCCAGGGGGTCCGGCAGGCAGAGGCGGCTGCCCAGATCTCCAACAGATTTCTTGCTGATATCTGTTTTATTAATATTATTATTTATATAGCACCGATATCAGATCCCATCATGCCGATGACATACAAATGATCCCGGCTTGAAAGCAGACCAATCAGAACTGACAGAAAGTGATTTGATTATTATTATTATTATTATTTAGTATTTATATAGCGCCGACATATTACGCAGCGCTGTACAGTATATATCTATCTATCTATATCTCTATCTTGTCACTAACTGTCTCTCAAAGGAGCTCACAATCTAATCCCTACCATTGCCATGTCTATATTATGTAGTGTAAGTACTGTAGTCTAGGGCCAATTTTTTAGGGGGAGCCAATTAACTTATCCGTATGTTTTTGGCCCCCTTTCGAGCTGCATGCAGTTTTCATCTCATTCATTGGTTGAGGATCTGTGACTTGGTGCCACATCTATGTTCATATTTTATCCCACAGAAACCGTTCCTGCATCATTTCTTTGCAGTAATCTCTCAGATGAAGCATGTAAGATCTGTGACTACACATACATCTCATTGCTGTGAGTTAATCAGTCATTGTGAGCATAGATTACAGGAAGCTGCACACAACAGGCCACGCCTCCAGCTTAATCCCTTCCTGGAAGTGAGCGGCCCACCTGGCCTACACCCTGATCCTGGCTCTGCCTGTGTTTGTGGTGTCAGCAGTCTCCTGAGCACCCAAGGGTGCCTCCCTGCCTGCTGGCTGTGCTAGTGAGGACATGTCTGCTGAGCTGTGGTGGAACCCCGGCAATTGCTGCAGCTGGATTATCGCTGCTGCTGTGTGATGTGAATGGGTGAGCACAGGAACATGGGCAGCGACGATCACATGACTGTTAGAGGGGGGAGGGAATGGCAAAAGCATGACAGCAGCTCTTAGCTACAGCACAGATGACTTCACACCCCACACTGCAGATTTCACCATAAAAATATTCATCTGGTGCTGAGGTTCATCAGTGTCTCTCATACCGGCTACATCTGGATCTCTGTGAACTGTGTATGGAGGGAGGGAGTGATGAGCTTCATCTGCTAATTACAATTACGCAAAATTTTGTATACATTTTCGCAAATTACAGCCATTCGTAGTTACGATTTGGACATTCAACTGATTTTGTGTAATCCATTCGTAATTTGGCGTAATTTTGTGTGCTGAATTTAGAGGTTAATAGCAAAGTCCCCTATACACGCTATTGTCACCAAAATTAATATGTATATTAAGGAGCATACTGGGAACAAGGTAAAAAATGTTTTCAAAAATGACTTTGTAGCTTTTGAGAAAATCAATTTTAAAAATCCAAAGGAAGAATGTTTTTTTTTTTTTTAAGTCAGAAAAATAAGTTTAAAGGGTACCAGAGACGAAGCACCCTCATGTATTTTACCATATATATCAGTGGGAACATTAGAGAAAACACCTACCATGCTTTCTGTTTCATCCTTCACTGCTCAGCCTGCTTGTTATCAGCCCAGATAAAATCCCCCACTGAGCATTCAGTCTGGCTTTGCTCAGGAATATTTATAGCTGAGTCTGTGTTCTCTGATATCTTTTCAAGTCCAAGCCTGCCCCCTTCTGGCTCTGCTCAGGAATCATTATAGCGGAGTCATTATAGCAAAGCCAGACTGAATGCGCAGTGGGGGATTTTATCAGGGCTGATAACAAGCAGGCTGAGCAGTGAAGGATGAAACAAAGAGCAGGGTAGGCGGTTTCTCTAATCTTCACACTGATATATATAGTAAAATACATGAGGATGCTTCATCTCTGGTTCACTTTAAAGAACATTTTTCCTTTGCATTTTTAAAATCAATTTCTCAAAAACTACAAGGTGTTTGAAAAAAATTTTTTTTTTCCAACTATTCCCCTCAACGTGATGATCGCATGTATGGGGACTTTGCCATCAACCGTTAATATCAAGAAAATTACGCTAAATCATGGTTCCTGATTATCTTCACAAATGAAATTAATTACATTTCAGACGAAATTTGGCATTACGATTTGACATAAGTGCAAATTTTTGATGCAAAATTATGATTTTGCTAAATTTGTGCTTTGTCACTAATGGAGGGAGGTGCTTGCCACGCCCGCGGCTGCAGGAACTGAGGAGAAGGGAGGGAAGGGGGTCGCAGAGACCTGGGTGATGCTGGGGAAGGGGGAGGTGCTTGCCACGCCCGCGGCTGCAGGAACTGAGGAGAAGGGAGGGAAGGGGGTCGCAGAGACCTGGGTGATGCTGGGGAAGGGGGAGGTGCTTGCCACGCCCGCGGCTGCAGGAACTGAGGAGAAGGGAGGGAAGGGGGTCGCAGAGACCTGGGTGATGCTGGGGAAGGGGGAGGTGCTTGCCACGCCCGCGGCTGCAGGAACTGAGGAGAAGGGAGGGAAGGGGGTCGCAGAGACCTGGGTGATGCTGGGGAAGGGGGGGGGGGGGGGGAACTGCTGCGCCAGGTATTTGTTCCATTTTTATTACAAACATTTTAAACCGTGTGAGAAAGGAGGCCCAGAACCAGAGCTTTAAATGTTGCTCATTTCTGACTGTATTTGTTTGCCTTTTTTTTTTTCTTGCCCCGGGCAAAGAGCGTGCGACACATTCCAAAGCCTTTCACCCAATCGCCGGTTACCGCAATACAGTCTCCAGGCAAAACAAGAAACTCCCTAAAAATATACAAACTGCAGAACCAGCAACACTTAAAGGGAACCTAAACTGGGAAGGATATGGATTTTTCATTTTAAAATAATACCAGTTCCCTGACTCTCCTGCTGATCCTGTGTCTCTAATGCTTATAGCCACAGCCCCTCAACAAGCATGCAGATCAGGTGCTCTGACTGAAGTCAGACTGGATTAGCTGCATGCTTATTTCAGGTGTGTGATTCAGCCACTACTGCAGTCAAAGAGATCAGCAGGACTGACAAGCAACTGGTATTGTTTAAAAGGAAACCATATCCCTCTGTTAAGGTTCCCTTTAACTGAGCCCTATAAGAAACAAACTGTCTTACTTGTCAGGATTGCTGCGACATTACATAAGTAAGGTCTATGACTATGGTAGGATTAGATTGTGAGCTCCTGTAAGGACTATGTACTCTGTACAGTGCTGCAGAAGATGTCAGTGCTATATAAAGACATAATAATAATATGGTAGGACATTACACTATGACTATGGTAGGATTAGAGTGTGAGCTCCTCTGAGGACAGTAAGTGACAGGACTATGTACTCTGTAATGTGCTGCAGAAGATGTCAGTGCTATATAAGTACATAATAATAATAATATGGTAGGACATTACACTATGACTATGGTAGGATTAGAGTGTGAGCTCCTCTGAGGACAGTAAGTGACAGGACTATGTACTCTGTAATGTGCTGCAGAAGATGTCAGTGCTATATAAATACATAATAATAATATGGTAGGAGATTAGACTATGACTATGGTAGGATTAGATTGTGAGCTCCTCTGAGGACAGAGAGTGACATGACTATGTACTCTGTAATGTGCTGCAGGAGATGTCAGTGCTATATAAATACATAATAATAATATGGTAGGACATTACAATATGACTAGGGTAGGATTAGAGTGTGAGCTCCTGTGAGGACAGTCAGTGACATGACTATGTACGCTGTAATGTGCTGCAGAAGATGTCAGTGCTATATAAATACATAATAATAATATGGTAGGACATTACAATATGACTGTGGTAGGATTAGATTGTGAGCTCCTCTGAGGACAGTCAGTGACATGACTATGTACTCTGTACATTGCTGAAGAAGATGTCAGTGCTATATAAATACATAATAATAATATGGTAGGACATTAGAATATGACTAGGGTAGGATTAGAGTGTGAGCTCCTCTGAGGACAATCAGTGACATGACTATGTACTCTGTAATGTGCTGCAGAAGATGTCAGTGCTATATAAATACATAATAATAATATGGGAGGACATTACACTGTGACTATGGTAGGATTAGAGTGTGAGCTCCTCTGAGGACAGTCAGTGACATGACTATGTACTCTGTAAAGTGCTGCAGAAGATGTCAGTGCTGTATAAATACATAATGATAATGTAATTAGGTACTTGAGCGGTTTATATTGCTAGGTCTTGCTGTAGGGCATGTTGGAAGGACTGCCGCCTTGGGCACACACTGCACACAGGCTGCCGGCATGGACGGGGACATTGCTCTGTACAGTGTACACTGGACGGTTCCCAGCATCTCGCAGTGGATGACACAGCACCCAGCAGTATGTTTGCTGACGCCCTTCCATTAGAGGGAAGCAGCGACATTCCGTGGGACTGGGAGAGGCAGGCAGAGCGTCAGCTTGCATGCAGGAGATTGATGGTGGCTGGCGGTCAGATGACAGCTTGGTAATGTGAGAACCAGGGAGGATCTCTCTGCTCTGCCCTGTATGGGGGCTCCTGGGTCAGGTGATGGAGGGGGGGGCAGACGTCCTCTACCTGTTGTGGTGTATTCACAAATACATGAGAGCGGAGCGTGAGAATGAGCGCGTTCTGGCCGTATCTTTTCTGGCTGCAGCATCCGGGGCTGTCGGCTTTCCCGCTGTTTACATAGTTATCTCACTCTACAGAAATATGTACAGTCCTGATAACAGAGGTGCCAAGCTGTTATTGGACCCATAGCTGTGTGAGACTCCGGTTGTTTATTGCCTGATGAAGCGGGATTGTGCCCGTGAAACGCGTTGCAGTCTTATCTAGGAGTATGTGAATAAGCGACAGCATCGTGTCTGTTTTGGTGTGGCTGGTCCACCGCCGCCACCTGAATGTTTTAAACTTTTTAGCGTATTTTATCCTTTTGGCGCCTCTGTACATCTTGTTATCTGATAGCAGAGAGTTGGTATTTTATAGTAAAGATCCATACTCGCGCTGGTCTGAACTCGGCCGCGGCGATTGATAATGACCGCCATGGCCAAGAACCGGGTGGTGAGACTAGTGTGGGTACAGCGTCGTGTGTGCCCTGCAGGGATCTGTATCTGATCCCTGGGGCGACGGACATCCAGCACATACTCTGCAGGTGAGTATGCAGTTTACTGCTAGTTACCCACGATGCAATTTCCTGTCCGATCGATGGGTAATCCGACAGGAAGTTGCATTGCGTGTACAGGTCCAAATCTGCTCTCGAACGATAATGGGATTGATTTTAAGAGCATTACTGCCCAAACATCGATCCTATTATCGATCAGGAGCAACTTGGACAAGACGGAAATAATCGGTGCGACCCGTCGGTCTGACAGGAAGTTGCACAATGTGAACCGGAAATAAAGGCTCCCATTAGCAGTACATCCTCCTCAGATGCAATCATTCCATTAGATGTGCGAGATCGTAAGAGATTGGCAGGCAATTATCGTGTTTTTCCCATAAATGGGATGATTAGAGCATTTTCTTCAAATATGATTGTTAAATCCAACATTCCGATCGACAGAGTTCTGTATTCCAATCGACCACAGAATCGTGTCACGTCGATTTGCTCCACATAATGCATGGGATTCTGTACATTTTATTTGTAAAATCTGATTGAATGATCGATTGCAGATTGCTGCCATATTTATTTCCTGTTCACACCAGAAGCATGCATGCAGCCAATCTTGTCAGATCTGACAATAATGTCAGAAACGCCTGATTGACTTGTTCAGGATCTGTGGCTAAAAGTATTAAAGGCCAAAAAAAATCAGCAGGATAGCCATGTAACTGGTATTGTGTAAAAGGAAATAAATATGGCAGCCTCTATTTACCTCTTACTTCAGGTTCCCTTTAAAGGAGAACTGTAGTGAGAGGTATATGGAGGCTGCCATATTTGTTTAAGCAATACCAGTTGCCTGGCTATCCTGCTAATCCTCTGCCTCTAGTACTTTCAGCCAGAGGCCCTGAACAAGCATGCAGCAGATCAGGTGTTTCTGACAATTTTGACAGATATGAGAAGATTAGCTGCATGCTTGTTACTAGTGTGTGATTCAGACAGTACTGCAGCCAAAGAGATCAGCAGGGCTGCCAGGCAGCTGGTATTGTGTAACAGGAAATAAATATGGCAGCCTCCATATACCTCTCACTACAGTTCTCCTTTAAGTGTATCCCTAGTTTGCAGGACTTGGAACGTGATGTTTTTGGGTAAAAGTTTAATAGTCGCTTCTCTGGATTCCGCGAGTTGGGGCCTGACTGAGCGCAGATTATCAGCAGAAAGTTCAGTCCGCAGGGCAGGGTGCGGCCTGTGCGATGTATAGAATGCAGAGAGAAGCACGGTGTCATCAGATTGGGGGGGGCGGGGGACATTCTCAGCTCGGCCAGCACAATGCACGGTCTATTGTCTGATTTGTAACTCGCACAGCGTTCTGTCATTGTGTGAGGAAGACGCGCTGCAGGCTATTCAGGCGCGATGATGTCGTGAGAAAGCGTAGGAAAGTGACTGAGGGAAGCCCTGTAGCATGGGGAACAGGTCAAGCAATCGGCGGGCCTAAATTAAAGCTATCACTCAGAGGTGGCTGGAGGCCATTTTACAGGCTGTCACATGATCTTCTGAGGAGACGCCAGGCCCCTGTATGGAGGTGTCTGAGGGGATAACTGCCTTCGTTGCCTATAACAACCACTGTACCCCTCGCATGGCTGAGTTCATAAGGAAGCATTGTGTGTGGAAACTATAGTGATGTAACTAAACTGAGGCCTTCATGAAACGTTTTGAACAGAGGCGCCAACTAGAATAAAAACCATCCAAAAACCATTTTAAAAGGGGGAAGTTTAGGTGGACTTACCTCCCTTGTAGATAAACAGACTGAAAACCGTTATTTTCAAACAAAATAACATTTGAGTGCTCCAAATTGCAACGCGTTTCGCAGGTCACAACCCCGCTTCATCAGGCTTAAAATGAGGAGAGCAGGAAGGGTCTGTATACTGGCCAAGCGCCTCTGTGGCCTTATCTGACTATTACGCCTGCGCCCCACTAGAAAACACAATCGCTAAGCGCTTTTTGTAGTGATTTTTAGCAGCATTTTCCAGAGATTTGTGGTCATTTTAAACGAGTTTTGAAGTTTGTTTGCGCAACGATTTGCGGTTTCCTTAAATGTTCTTTTCTCTCGTGGTTCTGGGTAGTAAATCCCTCCTGTACAGCGAGTGAAAAGCGATTTTTGCAGCAATCCTATCCTTTGTATTAAAGTGCAAACGCTCTAGAAATGCTGCCGGCACCGCCATTGCGCCCACAAGCAGGATGTGACTTTGGATCCGCACAATAATTCCCGATCAACTAGGCGAAGCAGATGGCGACTGAGGCTTTCTCACCAGGCTGGTCACCGCTTGCGTTTGTAAGATACCTTCTGCCTCTATTGGGGTCCCTGCAGCTTAGGAACGCCGGTACACCAATCCCAGACCCCCAGCAGAAGAATCAGGCTGCAATTGGTTTGTAATAGACCAATGGGAATCGTCTATTCCCAGGGAGAAGTCTCATTGGTTCACTGACTGGTGGAGCAATGAAAGGTGGATTCCCATTGGTCTTTTACAAACCAATTATAGCCTGATGCTTCCACGGGGCTCTGGGATTGGTATACTGGCGTTTGTAGTGTGCAAAAGAGCTGAATGGATGGCGCCGGTGGAGGAGGAGGAGGAGGGATGCAGCGACAGGTATTGAGCAGGTGATGATGCGAAAACGGAAAAGAAAACCGGATGAAAAACTGAAGCCTAATGTAACAAATGGATGTGTTTTTACAGGCTTAGTTTTTCACCCGGAACAGTGTGACCCAAAGAAAATCCCCAAAACTTCTTAACCCTTTAGCAGCCAATTTATTTAGAGGTTTGCAAGGGCTCCAGGCCAATTTATTTCAGCACTTTTATTTTATTTATTTCTTACTTACTTTTTCTTGCTTCTAATTAGTACTGCTGTAATGTGTATTTATGGCCACTTGTCACTAGGGGGCAGTGTGAGGCAATACAGATGACTTCTGCTTTCCGTGACTATATTTTCTGGCAGCAGAGAGACATCAAAGCATCCCAAGAATTTACAGCACGACGAGTTCTGCCGGCTGAGGTCAAAAGCTGTGCACTTATCTCAAATGAGATAACTCTAGTGAAGCTACTAATGGGTTAAAGCAACCCTATTGAGTTCCGTGTAATACGAAAACCCCTACAAATTATTTAAAACAAGACCAGCCTTTGGCCTCAATTCACTAAGCTTATCTCCTGTCTTTAATAATTCTTCTAGAGTTGTTACCATGGTGATTAGGCATGTAGTATTCAGGAAACATTTTACCTCAGGCAAACCTAAAGTTACCTCTTCTGTCTTAAGTTAACTCTTCAATCCTTAAAATAACTCCAGAGTTAAAGACTCTGGCGTTCATTAACTGCGTGTGAAAATAACTACAGAGGAGGTAAATTAACTACAGAGGAGGTAACGTAAGGAATGAAGAGATAACTCTCCTACTGTGTGGAGGTAAGTTTTCTCTTGCCTTATTATCTCCAGCATGATCTTAGTGAATTGAGGCCTTTGATAAGTAAAAACACCAAAATCTGAGCGGGTCGGTGTGAACAGGTGAAGTGAATTGATTTGATGTGGAAGGTCTTGTACCACCTACAGCTGATACAGAATACTGCTGCCAGACTGCTAACCAACCAACCCCGTCACTGCCACATAACGCCAGTCCTGCACTCCCTTCACTGGCTACCTATAGAATGGAGGGTTCTATTCAAGATCGGCCTACTGACATTTAAATCCCTGAATAATCTGGGCCCTGGATACATGAAAGATATGTTGCAGCTGCGTAGCAATCCCTGCATTCTCAGATCCACAGGTTCTAATAATCTAGTCATACCCAGATTCCACTTGGAAACGTTTGGTCCCAGAGCCTTCTGTCATGCTGCTCCTACGTTTTGGAACTCCTTACCTCAACAGATCAGGACAGCTCCATCCCTGGACATGTTTAAATCTAGACTGAAAACCCACCTGTTCAGTTTGGCATTTGCAGAAATATAATTTTGTCGTGTTAGCCATTTATTTAGGAAAGGGTTCTTTACAGTAAGAGTGATTAAGATGTGGAATGCATTGCCACAGGAAGTCGTTATGGCAAACTCTATACCTGCATTTAAAGGGGGCTTATATGCTTTCCTTGCGTTGAAAGACATCCATGGCTACAATTACTAGGTAATGCCTAATGATGTTGATCCAGGTATTTTATCTGATTGCCATCTGGAGTCAGGAAGGAATTTTTCCCTTTAGGGGCTAATTGGACCATGCCTTGTGGGGGTTTTTTCGCCTTCCTCTGGATCAACAGGGATATGTGAGGGAGCAGGCTGGAGTTGTACTTTGTACTGGTTGAACTCGATGGACGTATGTCTTTTTTCAACCAAAATAACTATGTAACTATGTGTTAACACTTCATCCTACTACTAATTACTGAATCTGAGAGAGCCTAAGCGCTTTGAGTCCAATGGGAGGAAACCGCTATACAAATGCACCCTAACATTATGGGTGAAGTGTCCATACTGACCAGGTTCCCCTATAGAAATCAAATTAATGATAACTTTATTGGCATGACCAAGATTCATACAGGCATTGCCAAAGCAGGGGGTATTGGGGACATGGAACAAGGTGGGGTAGGGCCTGTATCCTCAGGCTACTGACTGTCCTTCAGACTTCTGGTCTTCTGCCTGTTGGGATCATTTAGGTGGGACAATGACAGGAATGACCCCCTGACATTATGGGTGACTGTCTGTTGTCCACACTGACCAGGTTTCCCTATCCTCGGGCCACAGACAGTCCTTCAGACTTCTGTTGGGATGATTTAGGCGGGACAATGACAGGAATGGCCCCCTGACATTAGGGGTGACTGCCTGTTGTCCATAATCACCAGGTTTCCTTATCCTCCAGCTACAGACAGTCCTTCAGACTTCTGTTGGGATGGTTTAGGCGGGACAATGACAGGAATGACCCCCTGACATTAGGGGTGAAGGCTTGTTGTCCACACTCACCAGGTTTCCCTATCCTCCAGCTACAGACGGTCCTTCAGACTTCTGCTGGGATCGTTTACCATGGAAGGTCAAGGAACAAGCTATAGGGAAGATTTATGACGGCAATAAAGTAACGCCTTTGTTTACAGCCAAATAGCATGCCTAGCAATGGCGCTCTACCATATAACTGTCATCACAGTGAGAGTACAAAGACCTGGGCCTCCACCTGCCTCCTATCCTATGGCAAATACATGCAACTGGCTTCATTCCTGTGAATCATACAGCCAGGCTTGTTCTCTCATTTCCCAATGACTTCAATCAGCCTTTTGTTAGGCCATAAAACTTCAGCAATCCTACATAACTTGGATGGGAATTGATCTAAAAAAAATAAGCCAGATACTTGCCTGAGAGGAAGGGCTCTGGGTCCTATAGAGCCTTCCCGCTTCTCTCTCGGGCCCCCCCCCCCCCGTTCCAGTGCAGGATCCCCTGTGGCTCCGCTAAAGGAAGCTTCGGGAGCCTGAGTTCTCCCGAAGACGGGCCACTCCACATTGCGCATGCGCGATCGCCCTTTCTCGCGCACATGCGCAGTACGGAGCCGACGCCTCCCGAAGACTTCCGAAGTCCCCCGCGGCGGGGGATTCAAATGGAGGAGCTGCCACTCCGAGGACACCGGGAGAGGAGGGGGGAGGCACTATAGAACCCAGAGCCTTCGCTCTCCTCAGGAAAGTATCTGGTTTAATATATATTTTTATGTACAGTTCCCAATTACTTCAAGGTGCCCATACACTGTACAATCAAATAGTTTAATTTTCCTGTGTATTCGACCAAACGATTAAATAGAGAAGAAATGGAATAGAACCTTTTTTCGATCGATAAGACGATCAATTACTCCATTTTTTTCAGATGTGTTGGAAAAATCAGGTTGATTGTTATGGAAATGTAATGCTGTATGATAGGTTTGATAAAATTATTTAACCTACATAGCGTAAATCCCCAGTCAGGCTCGGGTTGGAAATCCACAGCTCAGAGCGGTAACCCCGAGCTGGATCCATGGGAGGTGTGTAATGTCCTGGGCTGCCACAGATCTATCTAGCAGTAAAATTTTAGGGTCTAAATGCATGTGGAAAAATGGCACAACTTTCAGACACTAAAATCCAGAAATAATCGTAATGCCAGGGAGGTTAATAGATCAAAAACTTAATAAACAATTTAGAGATTAATTCGTGTATGGCCACCTTGAGTCGGATTTCGGCTGGATTCACACTAGGGCCAGAATGTTTTCCACAAAGAAGATGCACGGACGTGTCAATTGATCTTGTGTTACCTGAAGGAGCCGTTATCACACGTTTGTTTTTAAATGTGTTTGTGGCGTTAGCAGAATGCAAAGTCCCGTATTGCGTAACTTTTCCAGATGCTGCGAATGCCGGCGGATGCAACGAGAGATGACAATTCTCATAAAAATGCTTTCATCGTGAAAATGGATGGTTACAAAACAGCTGTTATGTGAAGGATAAGAGAAACCAGTGAAGGTTCAAAGCCTAAAAGCAATCAGTGGGGGTGCGGGGCAAAGATCAGACAAGGAGGATGCTGTTTGCACTGGGAATGGGAGGAGCATGGATGATGCGTGGGGAGGAGTCTGGCCAAATGCAGACTCCTCAATGCAACAAAGGCTGTTGAGCTGATTGTTGACTTTAGGAAGAATCCTCCACCCTTACACCTGTCAACATAGGTGAGACCGTGGTCTCCAGAGTACCGACTGTGCAGTTCCTACGCACAACCTTATCCACTGACCAAAAATGGGGGCAAAACGCTGTCAGAATCCAGAAGGCGGCACAACAGAGGCTATTTTTCCTGCGCCAACTTAAAAAATTTGGCATCCCTCGGGAGCTGATGAGCATCTTCTACGCCGCGACTACGGAATCTAGGAGCTAGTCTACTTTAGGGGACCCACCGCAAATCCCCATAGACACTTTCACTTGGGCTGCAAAACGGAACAAATGTCTTCCGTTTGCTTGTTTAAACCTCCACAAGCCTTATATCCCTGGGTAGCTAAGCATGTCCTCTAACGAATTTTGCGGTTTCGGTCAAAAAAAAGTTGGAACTGACTGTACAGGAGCCGCCGAACGGCCGCAATTTCGGGTCCGTCAGCCATCTTTGTTCTGCTCTGCAGGTCGTTTCTTGCTCCTCATTGGAGGGAATTGTTGGGTGGGGACGTGCCAGCTTCTGTCGGCAGCTAACGAACCCTCCAATGAGGAGAAAGAAAGGACCTGCACAGCAGAAGGAAGATGGCCGACGGAACCGCGATAAAGGCCGTCCGGCGGCTCCTACACAGCCCAATTCAACTTTTTTTTGACCGAAAACCTCACAGTTCGTTACAGGATATGCTTACCTATCCGTGGGTATAAGGCTTGTGGGGGTTTAAACAAGGTGAAAGCGGACATTTGTTCCGTTTCTGCAGACCAGCTGAAAGTGTCTATGGGGATTTGCGGTGGGTCCCCTAAAGTAGACTAGCTCCGGAATATATTCTCTGCTCCTCCTTCATCGTCTGGTATGCTGGCGCAACAGCGAGCGATAGACATAAACTGCAAAGAGTCATTAATGAGGCAGAGAAGATCATCTGATCACACCTACCATCCCTTGACCTCCTCCACACCACCAGGATGAGGAAGAGGGCCAACAGGATTTTCTGTGACTCTTCTCACCCTGGCAGCTGATTCTTTGAGCCTCTCCCGCTGGGTCGGCGCTACCGAACCATTCGATCCAAAACCAGCAGACGTCAGAACTCCTTCCCTCAGGCAGTTCTTCTGTTAAATACCAACCCCCACTAACCCCCACCTCCTGAACTGTAAAGCTCCTACCTACCTACTACACATGCTCAGAGGTCTTTCTTTCTCTCTTCTCTTCTGTATAGGTAGCAGACACTATTGCAGAAATGTTAATGTGCTGTTGTTAATTTTAAAGAGACCCTGAAGTGAACAAAAATTGCTATTTTTACCTGCTAGTTTGCTTCAGTAGTCTCATTAGATGTAAATCGCTGCATCCCTGCCGCAAAACGAGGGCTTTAGACCCCCGAAATTCCAGGGCAAACATCCACGACCATCTTGATTGTGGATTTTGCTGCGCTGAGAGGCAGAGCTTTCTGCTTTAGCTCTGCCTCACAGTGCGGATCTCCGCTTCTCCCCACAATCTCTGTGAAGGAAGACTGAGAGGGGCGGGAGAGGCGGCGATTGACATCAGTAGAGGCAGAGCTGCAGCTGAAAGCTCTGCCTCTTTCAGGAAGCGCTGGCCGGATTGTCCCCGGGGATATGGGGGGTCTAATGCACTCGTTTTGCGACGGGGATACGGCGATTTACATCTAATGACTACTGAAGCAAACTAGCAGGTAAAAGTAGCAGTTTTTGTTTGCTTCAGTCTCTCTTTAACGTTATCTATGTTCTGTAAATGTAGCATGTACTGTACTCCACTAATTTTTTACCTAAAGCCATGTGTACCGAAAGTAATTCCGGGTACGGCTCGACCATACTTGGCGAATAAACTTCTTATCTTCTAAATGGTGATCTAGCTCAATAAATCGCTTAGAGAGCAGTGGGGATTGTATGGTGAGGGGAAATGTATACCTCTGCTGTGACCACCCCAACCGGCCAACTCGGCCAAGCATCCAAGGCCTGGTCTGTACACAGGTCTAGAAAATCATTTGTGCCTGGAAGTTCAGCTGTAACTTTTCATGTTGAGGAGAGAGAACTTTTTGCTCTGTCACATACATACACAAGTTCTTTCTGTTTTAGGAAAGCAAACTTTTGTTTTTCTTAACATCTTAGTAAGGGGGCTTTTAGGACCATTGTAATCCCTTACACACTCCAATAAGTTCTGGGTCACCATGAGCTTGCTGGTTAGTCTGTACCTCTCGGTGTTACAAGCCCTACTCCATAGAGCCAAATTAATCCATGCCATGCACTGATGAGGATCAAACGATCTAAAACAGTCTGTATGCATGTTGGATTATCATGGCTCTGTACATATTAACAAGCTGACACATCATTGTATTCCAGCAGTTCTGGAGGTGTGTTTAGCTTCTAAGGGTAATAATGGTTAATTTGCATATATTCAGCAGTGATGCACTGGGAGACATCTCAAGCTCACTCCAACCTGAATTATCGCAAATTCTTTCTGTTTTAGGAAAGCAAACTTTTGTTTTTCTTATACACAAGTACATCATTTTCAGGAATGAAGTGACAATCAGACTGCTCACTTGGGCAACAGGTGATGATTTTAGAGAGCATCTGAGGCGTTACTCACCTATGTAGAAGGAAGGCTCTGGATCTCCTAGATCCTTGCCAGTCCTCTGTCCGTGTTCTCATACCACCGCTGTCTCCACATGAAAGTCCACGCCTTCAGGAATCCTCAAAAAGCTTCAGAAGCACTCGCGTCCCTGATGGCTTGTAAAAATGGGCGCAGTGCAAGCCCTCTCGTCTTAGGAAGTGCTCGGGGAAGCCAGTCCTTCTCAAGCCTTCACAAAAAGTCTGGATGGTGTGTTTGACAAGTTGGTTGAATAACTTTAACAAGGGGGGCTGCGGTGGATCAATAGCACGGAGAGAGAATCGGGAAGTCTCCATGGGAACCAGAGCCCTCCCTCGACATGAGTGAATATCTCAGTATTTTTAGGTTGCTTCAGTTTTTCCTTTTCGGGTAAGCTGCACATCTGTAGTATGAAGTTCAGGTCTTCTGTGTGGTGGAGACATGAAGGAAGCGGCAAGTGTAAGCATTTAGCCTTCAAGAGTCCTCAAAAAGCTTCAGAGGCACTTGTGTCCGTGACTTCGTAAAAAGACTGGCGCACAGGAGAGCCCACACTCAAACCGTCTCGTCTTCTTAAGTACTCTGGGAAGCCAGTCCTTCACGAGGCGTCTGGATGGTGTATTTGACCAGTTGGTCAAATTACATAGCTAATTGGGATGGAAAAAAAACATACGTCCATTGAGTTCAACGGGGAGAGGCAGAGGTGGATCAAGGGTGCGGAGACAGGAATAGGGAGACTCTGTGGCCCTCTCTTGACATAGGTGACTATCTAAGTTTGTTTTTTCAAGATAATCAGCACATCTGTAGTATGACGTTCGGGTGTTCTGTGTGGTGGAGACGTGAAGGTAGTGGCAGGGTGTAGTTTATGGCCACCCAGCCTCCAGTGGTGAAGGTGACCATGAGATCTCCAGGAATGCAGAAACCAGCGATAATAGAGAATAGCTCCGTATAGCCAGAGGGGACACGCCGTCACACAGGGCCGGTCCCATTTCAGGTCTGGTGACATTGTTATGATGCCGTATTTCCCTCACAGGGCTACAGAAATGAGGGTTGTTATTACGTCTGAATCAGCTGCTTATCACACAGGACATGGACCTCCGTGTATCACATGGCAGCGACCTGTAAGTGGATCTTCCCAGGTTCCATGATAAAGCCACTATGTTGTGCTCTCAGTAGCCCCATTGTCTATAGATGTGACTCATATTCTCTTTGTGGATGGCATAATAATAGATGAACTAGAATAGAAAGGTTGTCCTGTGTGTATGTTTACTGAAGTTATTCCTGTCTTGTGCAAACATTAATGCCACTGACCACACACCAGATCCGCCAAACACAAAATAACTAGCAGCTTGTGACCCACAGAGGTGGGGAGGAGCTCTGACGAAACATTAATGCCACTGACCACACACCAGATCCGCCAAACACAAAATAACTAGCAGCTTGTGGCTCACAGAGGTGGGGAGGAGCTCTGACGAAACATTAATGCCACTGACCACACACCAGACCCGCCAAACACAAAATAACTAGCAGCTTGTGGCCCACAGAGGTGGGGAGGAGCTCTGACGAAACATTAATGCCACTGACCACACACCAGACCCGCCAAACACAAAATAACTAGCAGCTTGTGGCCCACAGAGGTGGGGAGGAGCTCTGACGAAACATTAATGCCACTGACCACACACCAGACCCGCCAAACACAAAATAACTAGCAGCTTGTGGCCCACAGAGGTGGGGCAGAGCTCTGACGAAACCAGGGCTGTGGAGTCTGTGCAAAAATCTTCCGACTCCTCAGTTTATGAAACTCTGACTCCAACTCCGGGTACCAAAAATGGCTCCGACTCCTCGACTCCGACTCCTTAGTTTAATACTTAACAGGGCTGTTGATTTTATACAAAAATCATCCGACTCCTCAGTTTATGAAATCAACGACTCCAACTCCGACTCCGGGTGCCCAAAATTTCCCCGACTCAGACTCCTCGACTCAGACTCCAACTCTGACTCCACAGCCCTGGACGAAACATGAATGCAACTGACCACACATCAGATCCGCCAAACACAAAATAACTAGCAGCTTGTGGCCCACAGAGGTGGGGCAGAGCTCTGACGAAACATGAATGCCACTGACCACACACCAGATCCGCCAAACACAAAATAACTAGTAGCTTGTGGCCCACAGAGGTGGGGAGGAGCTCTGACGAAACATTAATGCCACTGACCACACACCAGATCTGCCAAGCACAAAATAACAAGCAGTTTGTGGGCCACAGAGGTGGGGAGGAGCTCTGACGAAACATGAATGCAACTGACCACACGCCAGATCCGCTAAAGGCAAAATAACGAGCAGCTTGTGGCCTATAGAGGGGGGGGGGGGGGGGGCGGCGCTTTGACAAAACAGGTCTTTCAACTCAAGTGGCCATTGGAGGAATTACCTTCCTCAGTACTCTGACGATACGGGTCTTTCAACTCACTTAGTGGCCATTGGGGGAATTGCCTAGCTGGCGAGGGTCTAATATTATGCAAAGCATCAACTGTCTTAAAGCAAACCTGAGAGGAAACAAATGTGAAAAGTTAGATACTTAATTCGTAAGAAGCCTCTGGATGTAGTTGGGGCTTCCTACAGCATCGTGGGTCCCTCTTCTTGTTTGCATCCATACTCGTGTCAATGTACAAGTGTGGCCATACCAGGCATATACTAGTGTGGTCAACTTCTGTGTAGCAGCACAAAACCGCTTGTGCACCTAGAACCCTCATGCCTACATGTAGTTCACAGGAAGTAGTAAGTGTGAAGCAGCTGTAGGGACTTCCTGTTCCTAAACAACACTTCTCATCATGTTAAGGTCTTACGTCTGTAGCGGAGCCACCTTTCACAAAAGCAGTTGTATCTCACAGACTTGTCTTCTGATGCTGTTGTGGATTAGGGTCTGCCTTGCCTCTTCCTGTCAGTGGTTCCTTCAGTTTCCACCAGGCCTCTCCCAGTCAGAGGTTTCCCTAGTTTCTGCCAGACTTCTCCCTGTCAGAGATTCCCCCTTTTTCTGCCAGGCTGCTTCTTCCTGTGAAGTGTGGTCTTGTGTTGGCAAGTTTTCGAAACGTTAAATTTCTTCTCCTGAAGAAGAAACTTAAAGAGAAACTCCAACCAAGAATTGAACTTTATCCCAATCAGTAGCTGATACCCCCTTTTACATGAGAAATATATTGATTTTCACAAACAGTCCATCAGGGGGCGCTGTATGACTGATTTTGTGCTGAAACCCCTCCCACAAGAAGCTCTGGGACCTCTGTACTTTTGGCAGTTTGTTACAATGTAACAAGGTTCACAGACAGGAATTAGCTGTTTACAGCTGTCTCTAAAGCTGGCCACTAACGGTCCAATTTCTAGCGAAAAATCGTTCGAGCGATCAGAAATTCTGATCGAATTGGTTGTAAATAATCTCCATTGGTGGACACAATCGATTATGAATGAGTGAAAAAAATGTCGCCCGAATGAATTTTCGTCGAACGAAAATGTGGATTTTCTTGGTGGTCGTGATAGATAGGAAGCAATGATTGGTTAGTTGATGGTGCAGTGAACGATTTTTCGTCCGATCAGATTTTCTGATCGCTCGAACGATTTTTCCCTAGAAATTGGACCATTGGACAGCCAAAACAGCTAGCAGCTGCTACATGACCTTCCCACAGTAACAATGTCACCATGTAATAAATGTCAGAATGTAAATCAGGGAGAGGAAAGATTTTACAATGAGCAAACACTGACTAAATCATTTATACATAATTATGTTAAAAATGAAGCACTTTTTTTTACTACATTATTTTCACTGGAGTTCCTCTTTTAAAGTTTTTGTGGCTGGACAGTGTACTGGTTAAGGGCTCTGCCTTTGACATGGGAGACCTGGGTTTGAATCCTGGCTAGGATCAGTTTATATTCAGTAAGAAGTCCTTGGGCAAGAAGACTTCCTAACACTGCAGAGTGGCCCCTTTAGCCAGTCCTTAGTGGCTGCAACTCTTGAGTGCGTTGAGTCCAACAGGAGAAAATGTTAGGATTATTAGGATAGGATTATTTGATAGTGAAGGAGACTCTACCTCCTGACACCTTGACTTTCTCTGTAGGAAGGTACTGCACTTTTAAGTGTTACAATGGTCTGTCTCTCTTCTGTTGTTATTTGCCGGTTTCTTGCCATTCTTACAGCAACACACCGCTTTCTGCAGTAGTATTACAGTACTACTCAAATAATGCTTAGGAGGGTATTGTACCACAGTGCGCGCCACACTACTTTATGCAGACAGAGGGGGTGTCAGTAATCAGGAAACATGGAATTGGTAGCTTGTCTTTCAAAGCTTTATCACCTTCCATTGCTGCAGAACAGCTGTCAGCTGTCATCCAATATTCAAAACATGATATTTGAGTCCAGAAGGGTCATTGGCATAAAAAAGACGATATTTAGGCACTGCGCTTACTAAGCAATCAGGCAATCCATGTTTTTATTTATGTTTAGTCACGCATGTAAGTAATGCAGACCCAGGTGTACAAAAGTGAGCAGCCAATCGCATTTCCTGAAAACTGAACAGCAAGTATTCACGGAATGCAGATATTGTGGCCGCTAAAACATGCCCTGTTCTGTCGAGATCCGCGAGTTACATAAGATGGAGATTATGCTATGAGATTGTACCCAGCTGGCCTTCTGGTATTGCGGACCGCTTCATGGAGACACCACAGTCCACAATCTCTCTCCCGGTACATCTCCTCACTAGTTTCCAGATACCAACCCAATCGCAATCTCAGATGTCCTTCTATGGTCCTCCTCTAGAATCACCTCCTCGTATTTACATATACAAGATTTCTCACATGCTTCACCCCTCCTCTAAAATCTCCTTCCAAAACACATTTGGCACTCTCCAACCCTTGAAAACATTAAGCGTTCCCTTGAAACTCACATACACTCTTTGGCCATTCCCCTCCAACCTCTGGCCAAGCTGTGCTCCTTAAAGAGAATCTGTACTCTAAAATTCTTACAATAAAAAGCATACCATTCTCTTCATTATGTTCTTCTGGGCCCCTCTGTGCTGTTTCTGCCACTCCCTGCTGCAATCCTGGCTTGTAATTGCCTGTTTTAGGCAGTGTTTACAAACAAAAGACATTCCTTCTAACCAGCATGTGATAGGCTGAGAGGAGCTCAGTCTGTGACTCACACAGAGCCTGCAGGGGTCATGTAGAGGGTGTGTATAGCTTCTATCCTATCACAGCAGAGCAGCACATTCCTGCCTGAGCCCGACAAAGCCGTCAGAGGAAAGAAGATTAGATTATATAACAGAGATAATACAGCCACTGTGCAACTAGAAAAGGCTGCAGTAAGACAGACCACATTAGAACAGGTATAGGAACTTATAGAAGAAATAAGGCTGAAAATGTTTTTAGAGTCTCTTTAAAACACTCTGCCTCTAGGTATCAATATTGTATAACACCCCACCTGGTTTCCTTCCTATCTGTTTAGATTGTAAGCTCACAAGGACAGGGCTCTCTCGCCCTTTTGTGTCTTGGAATCTGTGATATATTTTATTCATCATGTTATCATGTCTGCCAATTCTGTACCATTGTCTGTATTATTATGTACCCCGTGTTTGGTTCTTACTCTGTGCAGCGTCACGGAATATGTTGGCGATAATAATAATATTTTGAGTGGGGAGCTGCTGTGCACAGAGTATTGGGGACATGGTTAGTGCAGATAGCTGTAGACACTGTTCTGGGGACCGATACATAACTTGTGTTCTGTTTCCCCTGCAGAATCTGAGGGTCCGCAGCATCGGGGGCTGCGAGTTCTACACGCGCTTCTCTACCAAGTTCAAAGGCTGCCTGGGGCAGAAGTTCATGTTTGTGGATGGAGACAAGGCCGTGTGCGGATCCTACAGGTAACTGGCAGCCATAATCCAACACTTCTCATGCCAATATTTCTGTGTTTTATAAAAATGTCACTTATGTATAAATTAAATGCTTGTGAAGTGAAACTCCACGTGTTCATTTGTTTGATAATAAAACCAGTATCTTCCTTATAGGGAGTTGACAAATCAAAAATTGCCTAAAAAAGTTCCCCAAATAAATATGTAAACCTCTTTTTTCCTATATTTCCCCCAATTTTTTTGTATTTTTTTTTTACCTGGACTATGTGTTTCTGCTGAACTAAATCCAATGTCAACAGGATTGCGGGAAGTCTTTTTTTTGGGGGGGGGGGGGGGGGGGGAGTAACAAGCTTATCTAAAAATGCAAAGCGAAACTTCCCATATCAGATAAGATAGGGACGCTATGAACAGAAGGTAATTGAATCCCCCCTCCTTTTGAAGAGTTTACGCTGTGATGTAAGCCTGTTATCTAGGTGATGTTTGTGCTGTGGGGGGGGGGGGGGGGGGGTGGACAGTAAAGCTGGCCATACACTGGCCCAATTTGCCGCCGTTCGACAGCAGATGCGATCACTAAACGCACTCACCGATCCGATTTTCTCCCGAAATCGGATCGGTCCGTCAATCGCGCCGCGCGGGAAATTACCGTCGATCGCCCGCGGGTAGGGAGTGCGTCGCTAGCGGCGGCCGATCCGATATAGGTATACATTACCTGACGCTGGCTCCCGGGCATCTTCTCCGCGCTGCACCGCTCTGTTCCTGCTTCCATCCCAGCGTACATTAACTTCCTGTGTCACTGCAGTGACCAGGAAGTTCAAATAGAGGGCGCTCTATTTGAACAGTGTACGCTGGGATGCGGTGCGGGGTGCAGCGCGGAGAAGAGGACCCGGAGCCAGCTTCAGGTAATGTATACGAGGAGGGGGGGGGGGGGGACAGGCGGCAGGAGCAGCTCAACAGATTGTGAACGGTTTCAGGCTGAAATCGGTTCACAATCTGTGTGCTGTAAAGGCAGCCATACAATCCCTCTCTGATCAGATTCCATCAGAGAGGTATCTATCTGTTGGTCGATCTGATGGCAAATCAACCAGTGTATGGCCACCTTAAGCAGCAAATTAAGCAGTAAATCGACACTGAACTGGGTTAAAAAAAAAAAGGGCAGAAGTGGTCACTTTTGGCATCACAGAGAAACAGTAAAAGCCCCATTCACACGGCGATTTCGGCAAAACACTCAAGCACGCTTTTTAAAGCGCTAGTGCTATAAAACCTTATGGGCCCGTTCTTACTTGGGCGATTTGCGTTAATCGCTGCACCATTTTCAGGCGATTTCCCGGCGATCGCGTTTCAGCGCTATGGAAGTGCTAAACGCAATCGCGGAAAAATCACCGCCGCAGTGTTCAGCGATTTTTCTGTTGAAAAATCACTCCCGCAAGCGTTTTGCGCTTTCAAGTGTGAATGGGGCCTAAAGGTGGAAACCAGCAGAAGCAGAAATGTGTTTTTGTTTTTTTCATATCACATTTCTTTTAACAGTGATTACTAAAAACAACAGGACAGGTAAGCTAAATAAAAAAATGTCTTATTGAATGATTTTTTTTTTTTTTCAGTTAACCTGGAGTTTCATCCCACTTGTTAAAAACGAAACTGAACACAAAATTTAACAGACCAATACTTAAAGGATCCCAGAAGTGAGAGTGATATGGAGGCTGCCATATTTTATTTCCTGTTACACAATACCAGTTGCCTGGCTGTCCTGCCAATCATCTGCCTTTAATACTTTTAGCCATAGCCCCTGAACAAGCATGCTGCAGATCAGGTGCTCCGACTGGAGTGTGACCAGATTAGCTGCATGCTTGTTTCAGGTGTGCAATTCAGACACTACTGCAGCCAAATAGACTAGCAGGGCTGCCAGGCAATTGGTATTGTTTAACAGGAAATCAATATGGCAGCCTCCACAACCCTCTTACTCCAGGTTCCTTTTTAAAGGACCACTACAGCGTATCTTGTTATAGTAAACCTCTGGCTATAGTAAACTCCATCCCTAGGTCCTCACCATGACCAATCCTGATATACAAAACTTCTGATAAAGTAAACTACTTGGCCAGGTCCTCTGAAGTTTACTATAAAGGGATTCCCTACTGTATTATGAAAAACTGTAAAATACCACACATGTTTATGCAGAAATGTAAGATGCACTATAAATGTATTATGTATTATGTATGTTTCTGTTACTCACAGCCAGTAGTAGTAATCTGGCAGGTTTTGGACTAGTCCAACTCCTCATGGGGTAGTCTCAGGGATTTCTTTATTTTGAAAGTTTGAAAAAAAAATTACAAGACTTCACATTTTTTATTTTCTCCCTAGCTTCTCCTGGTCTGCTGCAAGGATTGACCGAAATCTCGTCACCGTACTGTCTGGCCAGGTGGTGGAGAGTTTCGACCGACAGTTCCAGGACCTCTATCTGCTGTCCAAGGGAGTCAGCCTTAAGTGTGTTCCTTTGGAGAATGAGCCAGAGCCGGAACCCATAATACAGCCAGCCGCTATGCCGGCGGCTATTTCAGAAGCCATCGCCAAGAAACTCATCAATCCTAAATACGCCCTGGTGAACATGAAGAGCACCAGCGAGGCTGGCAAAGGCTCGAAACAAAGTGAGGATGTAAAGAAGGTTCCCATCAAGCCTCGAGGTGCTCCTGTAGAACATCTTCAGGATGATCGCCATCTTCACCCAGGTCTTCAAGACTTGGAGAGGGCCAACATGTTCGAGTATCTGCCCACATGGGTGGAGCCGGACCCAGAGCCCGGGAGTGAGATTTTGGGTTATATTAATATCATCGATCCCAACATCAAGAATGCTCAGCCCTCTCAGATGAACAGAATCAAGATTTGTAACACGTCAGACGCGACCTCCCAGTATCTGCAGCATACGATGGAGGTGGAGAGGCAAAAACAGGAGAGTGCAGAACTTAGTCTTCAGAATAAGCTATCAGAGCCAGTCGGCTACCACCAAGAACCGGTACGCAGTGCGGGAAACCCATCCAGGCAGATCATCCAAGAACCGGTACGCAGTGCAGGAAACCCATCCAGGCAGGTCATCCAAGAACCAGTTCCAGTGCCTAACAATAGCCGGCATAGCCTATCAAAACAGGCCAGCCAAGGTCAGGAGTCCGAGCCTAGCAAGGGTAGTCCTTCCAGACAGTGCAGCCAAGATTTAGGTTATGGGCCTAGTCAAAGTAATAGCATCCCAACCAGGCAAGTCAGCCTGGATCTGGAATCTGTGTTGAACAATAGCTCACCCAACATATTGCAGCAAATCAGTGTAGAGGAGTCTCACCCAAGTGCCGAGATAGAGGATGTGGTGAAACAGCCCGTAAGTGAAGATTTAATATGCCCGGATATTCAGGTGGTTAGTATTGTACCTTCGCCTGATGATGATGAAGGGTTTGCAGCGTTAACAGAAAGTAGTCACCTTGCATTGCCGAAGCCTCCACCAGTGCCTAAACCACGAACGGTGCCCGTAACCGATTTCATCAGCATGAAAAACGCTCTTAATACAAAGTCTAGTAGAACGGGTACGCCAACAGAGGACATCCCTGCGCCGTTTGCCAACGGTGTGGATGGAAGACAAGCAGAACAGATTAACCTTCTCATCGAGAACACGCCGGCACATAGTAACCAAGACAGTGAAGAGCTTGGAGGGCTCCGGCGGTTTGCCGTAGAGTATTCCTCCAGCGGTTCCGGCTCTCTACCCCTATCCAACGCCTCCTCCATGTCCGAGGAGTACTACCCAGCTACAAGCTTCCAAAGGATAAACTCCGATCATATGGCCAACGGAGAGCGCCCGACTCTCCACCGAAAGCTGAGCGAAGGCCACATCAGCCGAGGCAGCTATGCAAGCCCCCTCATCTCACAGAACTTGATAGACATGCGGCCGGTGGAGAACGGCATGAGGAGTCGTCATCTGGAGGAAGAACTGAAACGGGTTCTATCGTCTAGCCACCCGCTGCAAGGCAAAGACCGAATGTATTCCTTGGAGACTCCACAGGTGGGTATTGATGAGGACAACTGCGATCATAATGCAGACCAAAATATTAGTTAAAACTATGAATCGCCAAAAAAAGGTTCTTCTTTGACTTTGATTAGAGTGAACTGAGTGACGTATATGAACAATTGCCCATTTTTTTAATTGCTGTCTATAAGTGCATGTTTTATTGTCTTCTAAGGTTTTTTGGACCCACTTGTTTTATATTCAGGATAATGTCCAACCTACTCAAAATGGCTGCTGTATGGCCATGAACTCATTTGTTTCCAACCCGAAAACTCACTCATTTGTTTCCAACCCAAAAACTCATATCCTGTCCTTACAAATTACCCAGCCAGCTCATGGTGAACCAGAACTCCCAGGCGTGTGTAAGGGGCTACAAGGGACCAAAAAGCCCTCTTACTAAAATGTTATGCAAAACAGAAATGTGCCTTCTTAAAACGGAAGATATTTGCGATTATTCAGGTTGTTGGAGTGAGCATATGATGTCCCCCAGTGCATCACTGCTGAATATGCAAATCATCCCTTTGTTGTCCTTGTAAGCTAGCCACACCTCCAGATCCGCTGGAATGCAATGATGTGTCAGCTTGTTAATTGTACAGAGCCACAATACAGACTGTTGGATTGGTTGATCCTCATCAGTGCATGGCATGGATCAATGTAAGTCCTACCCCATAGATTTACAGCGTACCTAGAAAGCTCATGGTGAACCAGAACTCCCAGGAGTGTGTAAGGGGCTAAAAGAGCCCAAAAAGCCCTCTTACTAAGATGATATGAAAAACATATGTTTGCCTTCTTAAAACAGAAGGTATTCACAATTATTCCTGTTGGAATGAGCTCTGAGTCAAGCCCTACTCCATAGAGCCACATTAATCCATGCCCTGCACTGATGAGGATCATCCAGTCCGAAACAGTCTGTGTGCATGTTGGATTATTGGGACGCTGTATAGTTTAAGTGGGATTGTCACCATAAAAATCAAATTTCAACAGCAGCTGGTCTGAGTGTATTAAGTGATAAAGATGCTAATCCTGCTTTCAAAACTTTTTCTGCTATTATGGTTTGGAGTTATCACATACTTTAAGAGCACTGGCCCTTTAGTAGTCGGTGCCAAACAGTTGCATGCTGGGGGTTCTTTTTATCTATAATATATTCCTCCTCTTCCATTTATTTCCCTGCCTAGCTGCTTATCTGAAACACGATCCCATGCTCACTTGTGTGTTTACAAGCAAGGCTGACGTGGAGGAGAAAAGAAAAAAAAAAGTAAAGGGCAGAAATGACATCAGGATTTAGCCTAAACAGTGGGCAAAAGACATGGTTCCCACCAGGAACAGAATGATCTTCCTTTACTATATAATATTCACTGAAATCAAAACATGGACAGTACAATACATGTGTTATGTAAGTAGGTGACGTATTTATCTACCTATATATATGTGTTTTTCCCTGGCATAGTATGGCTAATCTGACACAGTATTGTATTCCAGTGGATCTGAGGGTGTGGCTAGCTTTCAGGGACAACAAAGAGATGATTTGCATATTCAGCAGTGATTCATTGTGGGAGACACCTCAGAGCTCACTCCAACGTGAATAATTGTAAATACCTTCTGTATAAAGAAGGCAAACTTCTGTTTTTCTACCCCGATGGGCCAAATGAATCCCTGCCACGCACTGATGATGACCAATCAGTGTGAAACAGTCTGTATGCATGTTGGATTATTGTGGCTCTATACAATTACCAGCGGACACATCCGGGGCTACGCACACTGACACCTCCGAGGACTTGGATCTCTGCCCTGACTGATGCCCTGGGTTGTACGCAGTGTTCAGGTGAACATTGTTTACAGTGGCACAGCAATCCTTTTCACTCTGTTTTATATGGACGGTAACTCGCAGAGGCTTGCAGACGCTTGTTTATAGATTCGTTTTTGTTTAAAAGAGCCTCTAAGCATTGGTGTGAAGCTGAAAGTCTGCTTGGCACTCATGATGGATTCACGTAGTTCTAGCTGTAGTTAAAAAAAAATATAAAATACACCTATTCATTTCATCCGTTTATTTATGTTCACACTGCGTGCATCGTGCTTTCACACATACAAATGACACGTGACAAACACTAGGCACGTGTCGCGCCACAAGGATAGCGTGAACAGGTCCTCAAATACAATCCATCGTGTGACGGACATCAAGCGTCCCTTAACGCATTAGCAGCTTCATCTGAGATAAGCCTGCTGCTTATGACCTCAGTCGGCAGAACCCGTTGTGCTGTAAATTCTTGGTATGCTTTGATCTCTCTACTAGCAGAAAATGTGGAAACTGATAGAAAGTGCTCTTATTGTCTCACTGCCTCCTGGTGACAAGTAACAATCAATGCACATTACAGCAGTACTAATTAGAAGCAGGGAAATGTAACAGATAAGAAATAAAAAATATGCTAAAATAAATTGGCCTGGAGCACTCGCAAGCACTCTAAATAAATTGACCCTTAAAGGGTTAAAGGTAAGATATTTTCCTCAGATGCGATCATTGGATCAGATTCTTTACATTCGAATTGTACAGAAAGTCACACAGTACGTGAGGAAAATCATTGGGAAACGATTCTATAGATCAGAGTTCCACAACCCTGTCCTCAAGGCCCACCAACAGTACATGTTTTGCAGGAAACCACACGCCATCACTGGTGGGATAATTAGTGTTGCAGCAGAGCTGATTAACTACCTCTGGATTTCTACAAAACCTGCACTGTTGGTGGGCCCCGAGGACAGGGTTGGGGAACACTGAGATGATTGGAATAGAGAATTTGTGTGTGTTGGATTTTAGCATTGTATCTGAAGGTAGAACGTGCCCTAATCGACCCGTTTATGGGAACAATCGATAATTACCTTCCGATTACTGATGATCCCACAAATCTGATTGTATGATTGCATCTGAGATAAATATTGCAACATTAATGGGCAGCTTTAGAGAGTCTCCGGCAGAGTGCTGGGTGTTGTGGTGACATTTAGCACTTTTCTCAGATTCACAAAGCTAGAAAGTAGTCGTCCAGTATTGCTTTATTATTGCAGAACTATGTGCTCCACGCCTATACAGTGCAGCTGTCTAAAATGCCCCTCTCAAGCTCCCCACCAGCTTCTATACCCCCTTCCATGACAGAACTTCCAATTTACTTACCTGCCACTACCCATCCTGGCCACTAGGTTCACCTTGCAGTAGGATAGCAACAGCATCTGCATCATAATGAATAGAGGAGATGTCTGCTTGCTACTCAACAGCAGCCCCTAGTGGCCGGAGGGAGCTGCAGCACTGGAAGTAAACAAGACATCCCAGCTTTGCAGATCACATGGTACCAAGTCGTTGGTCAGGGGTTGGTTTCTGGGGGTTTGAGAGACCTTACAGAGAAAATGGATAAAAACAGAGACACCGGGAGCCGCTTATAGTGTAGTAGGTTGAGGTACTTGTGATATTATTTTTCGGATGGACTTTCCTAGGGGTACATCTGTCCCTCCTCAATGAGGCCACCTCCGGCCCTTACTAACTGACTTCTCTGCATTCCCTCCAGTTCCAAGGCTTCCTGTATCTGAACTGGCGGCCACAATACAATTATGTATTTAAGGTGAGGTTGTGCTGTTGCGGGTGGGGCGACGTGGCTGTGCCCTGCTTGATGCCAGGCAGTATAACGCCAGCTGCTTGTGATTGGCATGGCTTTTGATGTGGAGTTTGCCATCGCCACGGATTCCCGGTTGTAGAAGTGCCACGGTTTTGCCATATTTTCCACGCTCTCATCCCAGGCTGTATGTTGCATGTGTATCGGGCAGCTTTGTGTTTCCCCACGTGGTTCCTCGTTTGCTATAGAAGTGCTCGGTTAGGTGTGCATGCCTTGTGTTACGTATAACTTTGAGTGAAAACACACATCCAATTTTGATTGGCCAATGTTGCCTCGTCGTTGTGATTATAAAGGCCCATAGATTTTGAATGTTATGAACAGATAGTGTAGGTAAGCTCTCATACTACATGGAGCTGGTAAAATTGGCCAATAAAAATATGATGTGTGTATGCAGCCTATAGTGTCATCTGCCAATACAGATCAATGGCTGTGGTTCCCAACTCATCTCGTTTCCTGGCCTGTACACTTCTCCCTTTTATACAGCTGTCCCCTTCTTGTAGAAGTGGCTGGACAGTGTACTGGTTAAGGGCTCTGCCTTTGATGTGGGAGACCAGGGTTTGAATCCTGACTAGGGTCAGTACTAGGGATGATCAATGATATGCAAATATTTCCCAGTTGGTGCAAAGTTTAATGCAAATATATGCTGCTTGAAATTGGATCAATCAAGCCCCACCCAGGTTTAAAGGGATTGGTCCATTTTCACGTTACCTATATTTGCATATAAATTTGCATCAACTTTGAAATATTTGCATCCCTAATCAGTACCTATTTAGTAAGAAGTCCTTAGGGAAGACTCCCTAACCCTGCAGGGTGGCCTCCTGAACGCCCCCTGGTGGCTGCAGCTCCTGAGTAGGACAGGAGAAAAGCGCTGTACAAATGTCAGGATTATTATTATTATTATTATTGTACATCTAATGCAATGGACTAAACAATTACCCGCTGTACTAAGCAGGACTACAACACTCTCAAATGGTCATTGGTTTAGTATGGTCAAAATGGTTTAGGAATGTAAACAAAAAGAGCAATAGTTAAAAAAAATTAAAACAAAACAAAAAACAGGACTTTGGTATCCATTTGCCGAAATCCAAGAGATTGTGGGCTTGATTCACCAAGACAAATAGCATGCCTTATCAGAGTAGCATAGCGAGCGCTACGAACTTATGCCTGCTAATTGGCAATGAGGAGAGCTCCACATGTCCTGCCCTGAGCCCCTGCGGGTCCAATCACTTTAAAGGACATTATCCCTGCACTTTAATTGGCCCAATAGGCTGCCTGTCACTTGACAAACTTGCCAGACAGCCTATTGGGCCAATCAAAGTGCGGGGATAATGTCCTCTAAAGTGATTGGACCCACAGGGGCTCAGGGCAGGACGAGTGGAGCTCTCGTCATTGCCAGTTAGCAGGCATAAGATCCTAGCGTTTGCTATGCTACTCTGATAGGGCGTGTTAACTCTGATAAGGTGTTAACTCTGATAAGGCGATTTGTCTTAGTGAATCCAGCCCTGTGTGTCGTGTGTGCAGTTAGCTGCAACTCTGTTCCCAGAAATCCGCGAATGCTCATTCTGGCCACTAGAGACCGCCACTATCAGACGGAAGACATGCAGTCTGTTGCTCTGATTGATGAGTCTGTGTCAGTCCATCACTGCTTATCGTCAAAGATCACCATAGACTGGAAAACTGCTACAAGTCCAGTATTTTTCTGACAACCGTATTGTTTTTTCCCAGAAACATAATGGACTTTGGCTTATTTGCATAGAATGTTTTTTTAGCCGGTGTTTGTTTTTTCATTATGCACATTTCATTATCTTTCCTGTTTCTGTAAATGTGTAATAGTGAGTCTCTTGTCATTGTCACTTCACTTTGCAAAAATAAATAACAAGACCTATCTATTGGAAAGCAGGGGTGCAGTTTGCCTAAAATGGTGATTAAGATTTCCCTCTTTCCCATCTCAAACAAAGGGTGTGCTTTGGGGAACACTGCTTATAACTTCTACCTTGGAATGAGGGCGTGCCTTGGGGAACACCACTTATAACCTCCATCTCAGGAGGAGGACATGCCTTGTGGTACACCCCTTATGACCTCCACCTCGGAAGGACAACGTGCCTTGGGGTACACCAATTATAGCTTCCACCTTGGTCAGAGGCCGTGCCTTGGGGTACACCTCAAAAGGGACTTCTGTTTTGAGTGTTTCAGAAGAGAAGTGTGCTTTGGGTAATATCACTCACAGCTTCCATTTAAGAGATACACCACTTATAATCGCTTAACATGGGAGGTGTACCTCAAGGTATCCCAATGACCATCTCGTATAGGAGGTGTGCCTTGCGTTACGCCACTTACAATCACCATCTTATGGGAGGTGCCATGCCCTGGTGCACCTCCTATATCTGCCTCCTCAGAGGGGAGATCTGCCCCGATAACGGGAGGATTGCTTGAGAAGTGAGTGTTTGCACCTCTTGTTTACAGGAAGTCATTTTGTAGGTGGAAGTTTTGTCTACAAAATATTAGAAAATGACATTTCTTCCCTGGAACAAAGCAGCTTTGTGATATTGCTTGGTTCCTAGGCAACGGTAATTAAGTACACAAGACTGATGCCCCTTATCACAGGAAGACATTAACAACATCCAGCCCCCCTCAGTGTCCTCCTTACCTGGGTAGAGCGCCCTGCTGATCATCCCTGGCATGATGATGAAGATCATGGGCAGCATTTTCAGGTAGCTGGCCAGGATGGACCCGGCCTTGGCGTGACTCAGGTTCTTGGCTGACAGGGACCTTTGTACTATGACCTGATAAGCAATGGAAGGAGAATGTATTTATTTTAAACCGAGAACGTACCACACCCTGCTAATAAATATTTATGGGAGTGCCTCACAAGCTGATCTATGGGCTCCTATAACTCAACAGACCCACAGCAGCCAATCATGTCTTCTCATCACAGGACAGATGAGGAGAACTTCTGGTTTCCTCACAAGCTGATCTGTAGGTTCCCATAACTAGACAGACCCACAGCAGCCAATCACGTTCTCTCATTCCAGGACAGGTGAGGAGAACTCGTTGGTTTCCTCATGAGCTGATCTATAGGTTCCCATAACTAGACAGACCAACAGCAGCCAATCACGGTTCCCGATAACTAGACAGACCCACAGCAGCCAATCAGGGTTCCCATAACTAGACAGACCCACAGCAGCCAATCAGGGTTCCCATAACTAGACAGACCCACAGCAGCCAATCACGGTTCCCGATAACTAGACAGACCCACAGCAGCCAATCACGGCTCTCATAACTAGACAGACCCACAGCAGCCAATCAGGGTTCCCATAACTAGACAGACCCACAGCAGCCAATCAGGGTTCCCATAACTAGACAGACCCACAGCAGCCAATCAGGGTTCCCATAACTAGACAGACCCACAGCAGCCAATCAGGGTTCCCATAACTAGACAGACCCACAGCAGCCAATCACCGCTCCCATAACTAGACAGACCCACAGCAGCCAATCACCGCTCCCATAACTAGACAGATCCACAGCAGCCAATCACGGTTCCCGATAACTAGACAGACCCACAGCAGCCAATCAGGGTTCTCATAACTAGACAGACCCACAGCAGCCAATCACGGCTCCCATAACTAGATAGATCCACAGCAGCCAATCACGGCTCCCATAACTAGACAGACCCACAGCAGCCAATCACCGCTCCCATAACTAGACAGATCCACAGCAGCCAATCACGGTTCCCGATAACTAGACAGACCCACAGCAGCCAATCACGGCTCCCATAACTAGACAGACCCACAGCAGCCAATCACGGCTCCCATAACTAGACAGACCCACAGCAGCCAATCACGGCTCCCATAACTAGACAGACCCACAGCAGCCAATCACCGCTCCCATAACTAGACAGACCCACAGCAGCCAATCACGGCTCCCATAACTAGACAGACCCACAGCAGCCAATCACGGTTCCCGATAACTAGACAGACCCATAGCAGCCAATCACGGTTCCCGATAACTAGACAGACCCATAGCAGCCAATCACGGCTCTCATAACTAGATAGATCCACAGCAGCCAATCAGGGTTCCCATAACTAGACAGACCCACAGCAGCCAATCACGGCTCCCATAACTAGACAGACCCACAGCAGCCAATCACGGCTCCCATAACTAGACCGACTCACAGCAGCCAATAAGGGTTCCCATAACTAGACAGATCCACAGCAGCCAATCACGGCTCCCATAACTAGACAGACCCACAGCAGCCAATCACGGCTCTCATAACTAGATAGACCCACAGCAGCCAATCACCGCTCCCATAACTAGACAGACCCACAGCAGCCAATCACGGCTCCCATAACTAGATAGATCCACAGCAGCCAATCACGGCTCTCATAACTAGACAGACCCACAGCAGCCAATCACGGTTCCCGATAACTAGACAGATCCACAGCAGCCAATCACGGTTCCCGATAACTAGACAGACCCACAGCAGCCAATCACGGCCCCCATAACTAGACAGACCCACAGCAGCCAATCACGGTTCCGGATAACTAGACAGACCCACAGCAACCAATCACGGCTCTCATAACTAGACAGACCCACAGCAGCCAATCACCGCTCCCATAACTAGACAGACCCACAGCAGCCAATCAGGGTTCCCATAACTAGACAGACCCACAGCAGCCAATCACGGCCCCCATAACTAGACAGACCCACAGCAGCCAATCACGGTTCCGGATAACTAGACAGACCCACAGCAACCAATCACGGCTCTCATAACTAGACAGACCCACAGCAGCCAATCACGGCCCCCATAACTAGACAGACCCACAGCAGCCAATCACGGTTCCGGATAACTAGACAGACCCACAGCAACCAATCACGGCTCTCATAACTAGACAGACCCACAGCAGCCAATCACAGCTCCCATAACTAGACAGACCCACAGCAGCCAATCACGGCTCCCGTAACTAGACAGGCCCACAACAGCCAATCACGGTTCCCATAACTAGACAGGCCCACAACAGCCAATCATAGCTCCCATAACTAGACAGACCCACAGCAGCCAATCACGGCTCCCATAACTAGATAGACCCACAGCAGCCAATCAGGGTTCTCATAACTAGACAGACCCACAGCAGCCAATCACGGCTCCCATAACTAGACAGACCCACAGCAGCCAATCAGGGTTCCCATAACTAGACAGGCCCACAGCAGCCAATCACGGCTCCCATAACTAGACAGACCCACAGCAGCCAATCACGGCTCCCATAATTAGACAGACCCACAGCAGCCAATCACAGCTCCCATAATTAGCCAGACCCACAGCAGCCAATCACAGCTCCCATAACTAGACAGACCCACAGCAGCCAATTGCGTTCTCTCATTTCAGGACAGATGAGGAGACCTGCTGGTGGCCTTTCTGCTAACAGGAAAGTGCAGAGAGGTCTTAAGCCAGTCTGGATAGTTGCACAGCTACACAATGGATTTTAGAGTTGAAAAGTTTCGTTCCATAGATATTTATATTTAACACTTATTAACATGACTGCATTCAGAATTTGCCCCATGCTTATTTTTACGTTTTTGAAGGCCATCCTGTGAATTTCTGAAATAGTTACCTGTGAGCCTTGTAGCCCCCTCCCCAGTCCAAGTTCTCAATGATCCAGACCACTCTTCTACCTCTGTCCCCTTTGAACAGGTGACATCAAGTGCCTTCAGAACCATCCGCCCCACAGTTTCCAGCCACCACACCGGTTATGAAGTTGCTGCCCTGCCAATCAGTGACTCCCGGTACGGTATGTGCCGGAAAGGGGTAGGATGTGGTGGTCATCCTATAAATGAAACCATGGGGAGGACCCAGTGACCTTTGCGGAGAAGAGGGGTCCTGGTCCATCAAGTAGAGCATTGGGAACCTTGCACACTAGCTTGGGAGGCAAGCATGTCTTCTCCTCACAGGTAACTTTCTGTACTTTTCCCAGAGAAAGTTATCTTAACCTTTTAGAAATCCTTACCGTAGTCTGATTTGGCTAAAAGGTAGGATGGCAGACTTTTGCCATCTAATAATGGACAGATTTTTAAAAAAAATCCAGTCAAGGTTTGCTGGATCACTTGGCTTTTCCAAGGTTCCTCACTGTACTTCAACCTTGTAAGCCAAACCCTGGGTCTGGGGCTTTTGTCCACAGCAACCAGACAGAATATACAGCTGTAAGGCAGAAGTAAATGTACGCTGCTATTAGTTTGTCCTTTAAGGCCCATACACACCATACCCTTATCAGCTGAATGACTGACAGTACACACGCCCGATTTGACGTCCGGACGACGGGTTGTTTAAAAAAATCTGACGTGTGTATGGGCCTTTAGCCTGCTGATCTTTGTACTATAGAGGAGCGTCCCAAAACAATCCATTGTGTTCTCTTGTGCTAGATATGAACAGTCACATGCTGCAGAATGCCCATTGTCTTGCCTTGTGTCAGTGCTGCATGGTTGTGTTGAGTGTGATGCTTTGCAGGCTGCGTTGACTTATAACAGCTTTGCTGTCAGTTTTACTAACCTCTTATACTTCTCTTTCTACTCTTCAAGGAGAAACCAAGCTACCAGTTTACCTCCAATGGGGCTTCAGCAGGATATGAACGCTTTTCACAACAGATGAGTACTAGGAGCAAGGGCAGAGGCCAGAAAGAAAGCACCATGGATGCTGTTAGCCCGTACCGCCACTTGAACAGGAAATCTGAAGGCGCCGGGCCAAGGCCTGGATACTGGAGCACCAAGGACTATATGGGAAGTCACAGTCACCCGCTATCTCAGAGCCCAGGGGCCTCAGAAAATGCCTCGTCACCGCTAGGTATTCCATACTCAAAGCTGTCCCAGGCAAAGCATCTCAAGAGCAAGATGGGAGCAGCCAACCTAGACTCGAGGAGGAGAAGTCATGGCCCACCAGGGCACAAAGACCTTTGAGGAAGCTAAGCTCCAGAGGCTTTGCTACTCTCTAGTCCTGTGTGAAAGGGGAACTGGGTATCCCATGGCACGGCTACGTAGGATGAATGTATCGTGTTCGAATTGTGAGGAACACTGACTGTGGTCTAATGTCCTCCGGGAAAACACTAGTTCTGCTGCTAGGCACTTTGATCATGGCATGCCCGAAAGGTCTATATATTTGGTGGGGCTTGTAGGAGTCTTAAAGGGGTTCGTGTTTTCATATGTAAACTTCTCTGCCTGGGCTGCTGGATTCTATGACCACCGCACTAATTACTGCTCTGTGTGTTTACAATGGACCTGGTCATTGTTGAGGAGTTGGAAACTCTACAGGAATATAAACTCTGGCTCCTGTTCCTACAGAGCGGTATCTCAATGGCCCACTTTTCTCATTGTGCGCCTGGTTTACTTTTTTAATGACATCTCTATTTAATGACGATCTGGTTGTTTCTGTGAGGGCTATCTATTTAAAATTGAGTTTTACTGTCATCTGTGATTGGTTCTTTTGTGGAGAACCCCTTATTGGTGGAGATGGAAAATTCTTTTGAAGTTCTTTAAGAGTAAAAAGAAAAAAATAGAGGGCTTGTTCCATGCCACAGCTATCTAGTCATAAGTTAAAACAACTGGACTGTTATGTTCTTCAATTTCTGAAGCCGTTTGTTTAGTTCTAGTACAACTGTCATTGATCTAATTGGTTGGAAATTCCATAGCTGAACTTAAGTAAGACTCATTTGCACAGCCTCAGAACACTTGGCTAGTTCAGTTAGTTTCTGTTGCTACTAGTTATCTCCAGGCCCCATGGTTATCTCCAGGCTCCATGGTCTCTCCAGACCTCAGGGATGTCTTCAGGCCTCTGCAGGCCTCATGGTTGTCTCCAGGCCTCATGGTCTCTCCAGGCCCCATGTTCTCTCCAGGCCTCATGGTTCTCTCCAGGCCTCATGGTTCTCTCCAGGCCTCATGGTTCTCTCCAGGCCTCATGGTTCTCTCCAGGCCTCATGGTTCTCTCCAGGCCTCATGGTTATCTCCAGGCCTTGATGACCGAGAACTCATTTCTCAGCAGTTTTCTGGAGTTATTTCCATCTACAAGAAAGGCTTTTAATATCCAGAGGGCCTTTCTTCCGTTATTCTTGTGAAATACAGAATAGGGGTCAGCAGCTGCCCCTTGCGGGTAAAGGGCCCACTTACCCAGGAGGCCTAAGAAAGTGGCTGAGGAAATGGAGGCCGTTGTTCACACCTATTCATGGGCGTTCCGCATTGCGATTTTTTTTTACACGGGTTCCTACTTATTCGATTCAGGGTTTTTCGGATTCCGGCCTTTGAGTTTTGGGTTTTTTTTACCTCTGCGATTTTGCGAGCGGTTTTTAAAGCAATTTTGTGTATTGCTATTTTTTTTTCCCGTGCACAACAATGACGTTAGTTTACATGAGAATGTATCTAACTTAAAATCGGATGCGATTTTTAGTTTGATTTTGCAAAACAAATGCAATTTTTCAGCATTTTTGTTAACGAACTCCACTATAACTAGTGGTTCATGGGAAAAAAAGCAACACCGCGTTGAGGTTTTTTTTCTTAAAGTTGCAAGCAAAAATTGCAAAACACGGGAAAGATAAGAAAACCGCAGGTCACCTGCGCTGCCGTTGAAAATATATTCAATGTGCAATGGACACGATATCGCAATTCAGTACGAGGAAGTGTGAACGGCCACTTTTTGTAGGAAAACATCATAAAAATAACCGCCTCTGTCCCTGGGTAGTAGCCTATGTCTGAGGTCCTTGCGTATCTTACACTAATACACATTGCTGGACTCAGCACAGCAGTTAAGTGTACGCAAGCTCTTAAAGGGATACTGTAGGGGGTCGGGGGAAAATGAGCTGAACTTACCCGGGGCTTCTAATGGTCCCCCACAGACATCCTGTGTTGGCGCAGCCACTCCCCAATGCTCCGGCCCCGCCTCCGGTTCACTTCTGGAATTTCTGACTTTAAAGTCAGAAAACCACTGCGCCTGCGTTGCCGTGTCCTCGCTCCCGCTGATGTCACCAGGAGTGTACTGCGCAGACACAGACCATACTGGGCCTGCGCTGTGTGCTCTTGATGACATCAGCGGGATCGAGGACATGGCAACGCAGGCGCAGTGGTTTTCTGACTTTAAAGTCAGAAATTCCAGAAGTGAACCGGAGGCGGGGCCGGAGCATCGGTGAGCGGCTGCGTGGGCACAGGATGTCTGCGGGGGACCATTAGAATCCCCGGGTAAGTTCAGCTCATTTTCCCCTGACCCCCCTACAGTATCCCTTTAATGTACATATAGAGGTGTGCAAAGTAACTTCAAATAAGTCCCCGATGAAAGATTTTCCACACAGTCAGTGATGCCGCTGTCTTGTGACAGAAACGGGTGGGGCAGAGACCGACCTCTCTGAGGAGAGTGCAACTATAGCAATAGAAGTCTGTGGTACAGGAAGTAGCCACAGGATGGGTCATTTTTTTTTTCTAACAACAGTGCCTACACAGGACTAAGAATACATTTGTGCCTTGAGTGGGGTAATAACTTGAATTCTGGTGAAACCACGATTAGCTCACTCCAGTGACTGCCACCTCCATGTTGGCAAGTAGGCCTCGGGGGGGGGGGGGGGGGGGGTGTGACTAATATTGCCCGCGGACACCAAATGGCTTCAGACTTTCAGTTTGTTACCTGCTGAATCGGCCAGACTGCCCAGCGCAACGCAAACGGTCCTGCCAGCCATTGTAAGTCATAACCGTTAGTGTGCACGGGCCTTTGACTTAATTTCAAGCATTGTTTTAACACAGATTGATGTCTGTAGCTAGAGAAAACCTTGACCCTAACTCAACCCCCGTTTATTTGTACAGCCTGGGACATGATCTCACGCCCTGGAGTCAAAGAGCCGTGTGCACTAGCCCTAAGGTGCGTTTTACATTGTGTCACCAGCCTCTCCTCAGTCTAATTGATGTCCGCAGAGCTTACATGGCGATTGTATCAGGGTGGCGTATGTACGGAGCAGAGCTTCTAACAAGATTACGCTAAGCTTTGCAAACGTTCTGCTTTCATTGTTTTGTATCTCATGGAATAGTTTACTGTAGGATTTACGCTAGCTGCGGTTGTATGTATGTGAATATGTAAGTTTATGTGTACATATAGATGTATAGATATGTGTGTGTGTGTGTATGTATATAATGCTTTCCTGTATGGGAGAGAAGTTGCAGCTGGTTTACGGTACTTTTATCTCACTGGAAGTTTAAAAGACCACTAGCCTCAAAAATTGCAAAATTTGAAATACACGTGAACACGTACAAAGAAGAAGCTACGTTTCTTTGAGTAAAATGAGCCATAAATTACTTTTCTCCTACATTGCTGTCTCTCACAGTAGTTAGTCTGATGGAACTGACGTGTTTTTGATTAGTCCGCCTCCTCATGGGAGAGTCCAGTATTTCATTTATTCCTTAGAAAAGCACTCCCTGCACAGGATTTGTACAAAGATGCAGCCCATATACACACACACCTCTGCCATTCAGGAAATGCTTTTGAAAACAAAGAAAACCCTGAAAATCCCCATGAGGAGATGAGCTAGTCCAAAACCTGTCAGATTTCTACTACCTCCTGTAAGTGACAGCAACATAGGAGAAATGTCATTTATAACACATCCTACTCTGGGAGCAATTTACTTTTTGCTTTTTATACATTTGACAGCTTTTCGCGGTGGTGGTCCTTTAAGAAAAACGTTCACTGATTCCCTATCTGCCTTTGTGCGGCCGGTTTCGTTCGAGGTGTTAATATTCAACTTCCACATTGATTTGTAGCTGGCGGCGTCTCAAATAAAAAGCAGAAAAGGATCCCAGGTGCCAAACGTCACAGCTGGCCTTATTCTCACAAATATTTACTAACCTCTGAAAATGGCCGCCTTCTCCACATGCGGGACAAACAGGGTATTTTTTGTCGAACACACTACTTCAAGGCTTTGGGTTCTGCGCACAGTTATTTGTGCATGTGGTAATGAGGACCTGAACTGGCGTAAATTTAGAGGACCGCTATGCCAGAAAATGGTAACATTTAAAATGCATACACATTAAATAAATATTTCTTGCAAAGTAAAATGCACTAAAAAGCACCTTTTTCCAATGTTGTCGTCACTCACAGTAGAAAGTTAAAAAAAAAAACCTGACACCTTTTGTACCAGTCCATACCCTGGTGGGGGAATATCAGTATTATCTTTTTTTTTTTCTTCACCAAATCACTCCCTGAAAAAAGATCTATACAAAGATGGCGGCTGCCTCAGTTTCCACTAGCTTGTTCACTATATTGCCAGTTGAACTGAGCAAGTTAATTTGTAAATAAAGAAATAACTAAGAATCCCCTATGAGGATATGGACTTGTGCAAATCGTGTCAGATTGGTACAGCCTACTATAGGTGACACAGACGTAGGAAAAACGTAGTGAGTTTTACTAACGAGTTGCAGATCTTTCCCGATGCAGTTGCAATTGAATGGTCCGATTTCAGATTGCATTTGAAAAATTACCACATTAGCTTCAACTCGAATAATTCGCACCTTCTCGGGCATCCCTACTTAAAAATCTGGCCTACATTTTTTTTTTTAATTAATTTTTATCTTCAGAGGTAATGGTTATTTTTTTATTATATGGGGGCGGACACAACCTGTTCCTAGAAAAGGCTGTTTGGCTGCCGTTCTTTTGACGTCTCAGCCGTAATAATGATAAAGCGCTGAGACTGAAGGACGTGTGCAGGTCAGGTGGTCTGACGGGTGTCACACGACTGACGTTGAGGGCTTCATAGCAGGGCAGTCAGCAGTGACAGACTTACCCATTGGGATTATTAGGAGCAGGTCGGCCATATTGGCCTGCATGTTTACTGCACGGTGCTGCTGTGTGTATTAGAGCTAATGAATGCACTTTAACAGAATAAAAATCCCATTACATAAGAAAGGCGTTCCTGTCATCCGAAACAAGGCGGGCCACTCAGTTACAGTGACTAGTCTTCAGCATGCCTTAATGGACTTGCTAGTGATACTGACTATTTGCAATAACCACCTGATAGTGACCCTGCTACAGTCACTAGTCTTCAGCACTTGCCTTAATAGACTTGCCAGTGATGGTGACTAGTTGCAGTCACCACTTGGTAGCCACTCAGCTACAGTGACTAGTCTTCAGCATGCCTTAAAGTACCTGAGGTGAAAAAAAAGTTTTTAATCTATACTTACCTTAGTGTTCTAGAGACTCTTCTGACATTTCCCGGGTACTTCTTTCGTCCGGCCCCCCATCCATCTTGCCGCTGTATGCCCCACTCCTGGCTGCGACAGGGAGCAGTCGGAGTCCGGTGCATGTGCAGTATGTATACACCCTGTGTATCGTGCTCCTGCGCAGAGCAGTCGTGGCCAGGAGCGTCCTGTGCATGCATCGTTTGGAAACACTCGGAACTGAGCATGCCCAGTGCGCTCCTGGCGAAAGCTGCAACACAGCCATGCAGGAGTGCGTACAGAGCGAGTGCACAACCGGAGCTCCAAACAGGGCATTCAGTGGCAAGGCAGAGGGCTGGCCGGATGACAGAAGTGGCCCTGAGGGGTCTGAAGAGTCTCTAGAACACTGAGGTAAGTATATATTGAACATTGTTTTTCACCTTGGGTTCACTTTAAATTCGTCCCTTCAGGCCCTGCTGCCCCCTCCGTACCCCCCGCAGGTCACATGTCCCCTAGGCCAGCGGTGAGGTGTGCAGCAATAGTCTCTCACCCCATAGAGGGATGGACTGGTAGCCATATTGAATGCCTAGAATCCTAGGCTTATGGAAGACTGTGGACAGTTAAGGAGATCAGGTGACCCTGCGGTTACATGCAGGCCAGAGCTGTGAGGAAGATGTGCTGACTGCTGTATCTTTCCAGTGAGTCACCTGGTCAGCGGAGCGGTCACTGGGGGACGGGTGGTTAGAGATTCTCAGAAATGAGAAGGAAGACAGATAACATATCTGTTTGTCAGCTGGACAGCGTACTCGTAAGGCCTTTGCCTTTGATGTGGGATATGAGTCTTTGATCAGGCTTCCAATGCCGGCTCAAACCAGTACATAAAACAGTAAGGAGTGTTTGGGCAAGACTCCATAAACCTAGTCACCCGTGGAGCGTTCCCTAAGTGGCTGCAGCTCTTAAGTGCTTTAAGTCTGCCAGTCTTACTTTGGAGGCCCTGATACAGAGAAAGCCTTGCCCTGCCTGGTAGAAGTCCCACCCCCTGGTCTGCCTGGTAGAAGCCCCACCCCCTGGTCTGCCTGGTAGCCTCTTTGGGTAGATAGGAGTCTGCACTGTTAACAGTGTCCAGTGACGGGCAGAAGCCCCGCCCCCTGGTCTACCACCTAGCTTCTTTGAGTAGACAGAAGGCGATGTCCCTATTGTTTACAATTGCCAGCATCAGAAGAGGGGCTTTCTAGGCTACCATGCTCAGATCTCTGCATCCACACATTGAAAATAAGATGTGCAATATATTTATTTTGAGTATGCTTTAAGCCTTACATAGACTGGAGTGATAGACTCCGGGTGAGATTACCTGATCGGTGCACCAGTACCAGGCGGCAATAATGGTCAAGCCAAAGGTCATCCCTGTCCAAGGAAGATCCCCGGACACCGGGTTCCGGAAGAGATGCATGGCGTCTTCCCTCGGCAAGTGGCACGTGGTATTCGGAACCACGTAGGTCGGTATGGCATTACGGTAGGCCTTCTCCAGATTCTGGTAGCCACCAATTTCATTAAACGCTGCAGAGAAGAACGAAAGGTTAGATTGTAGATCGGAAGAACCATTTTATTGGCCGGCGGTGCAAGAATGACAGAAATGAACCACCTCAGAGGCGGCGGCCATCTTTACGGTGGTATGCTTCTGGCAGGGCGGGGCCCATCATTCTTTCTGTAGGGTTCTGGCTAGTATTTTGCACACGTAATATTTTTTTTTTTTTTTATTGTGGAAAAAATGTGCCTTTACTTTTGTGAATTCATCTGGTGTCTTTTGCAGTTCTAGCAAGGTATCTATATAATTTATCCAGATGACGGTTTGACTCTTACGATGTCATTTTAGTCAGGTGAGCGGCCATTTTGTCTGCAGTGGTATCCAAGCTGTCATGTTGCCTAGAGACAGTTTAGCAGTGCGTTTGGTCGTCTGCAGCAGTGATAAGATTTACAGACAGGGGTGGGGTACAAATACGAGCTGCGACATCACAAAGAAAAATAAACAGCCCCAACGGGATGATATTTTGATTGGGTGAGGTGCTGAAACCAGTACATCCAGTCTCGTTCTTGTCTCCTTTCAGTGAATTCTCTTTGGTGCATACACACAACCAATCTTGATTGGCCACGTTTACCACTTCCATGGAGTATGAGAACTTACCTACAGGATTGGAGTTAAGACTGCTACACACTTTCAATTATGATTGGACAATCACTGACCAGTTATACCACCTTTATGTATGACGGTTTACCTACACAATCTGCTCATACTATTACAATTAAAAAGTATATCCCAGGCTTCAGGTACTGACTGTAACGGCCTGCTTTGCTGGATCAATAATGATATCTCCGCTTAGTAAATTAGGTGCATACTAAAGTAATCGTGCATCTTAGATGTAAGGGTGCGTCCACACATCCAATTCTGATTGGCCAATATTACCATCCCCATGTAGAATGAGAGCATTTCTACACTAGTATGTAATATCTGTTGTTCCCTCCTACTACATGGAAGTTGTGAAATTGGCCAGTCAAGATTGCATGTGTATATGCACCTTGATAAATGGATGTTTAGCTTGTATTCGCGGCTCGTGTCAAAGCATTCAGTTATGACTTGGCGCTATTGGGCAGGTTTGTTGTGAGTGATGTACACAGTAAAATCACCTTATAGTAAAGTGCACGGGACCTGGACAGGTAGTTTACTATATCAGGATTGGTCATCATTGTGTAATCATACTGGCACTTGGCTGGGACCTGAGGACTGAGTTTACTATAGCCAGAGGTTTACTATGTCAGTGTTTACTATAACAAGATTATATTGTATTACTTGCCTCGGTAGAGGGAAAAAGTCTTTAAATAATACAGATCTTTTCCCCCCATCTTCCTCCTCGCCGGTTTAGTGACGAGACTTCCGCAAGCCCGACGGCAGACGGTTCGTAGCTGAACTGCTTAGACTTTTTCCGCCGAGCGCCATCTCTGCTCTACTGCACAGTGCAGCCACTGTTTCCATGCGGGAGCACGACCACAAGCTATGTGTGCCCCAGTGCTGGCACAGTGAGGGAGACTGGGGAAGCCCACTGTCTGTTTCTTTTTTTTTTTTTTTTTATCTCACAGGTTTTCTGTAACTATATTCACCTGAATAAACCTTCACCTTGTCTGATCTGATAGAAGAATGCAGGGAAAAGTGTTTAAGTTGATTGTAGCTTAAAAGGGGAACTGAAGAGAGCGGTATATGGAGGCTGCCATGTTTATTTCCTTTTAAGCAATACCAGTTGCCTGGCAGCCCAGCTGATCCTCTGCCTCTAATACTATTAGCCATCGCCCCTGAACAAGCATGCAGCAGATCAGGTGTTTCAGACTTATAAGTCAGATCTGACAAGACTAGCTGCATGCTTGTTTCTGGTGTTATTCAGACACTACTGCAGAGAAATAGACCAGCAGGGCTGCTAGGCAACTGGTATTGATTAAAAGGAAATAAATATGGCAGCCGCCGTATACCTCTTACTTCAGTTCCCATTTAAAGACTTTATTTCCCCTCTTTGCCTGCTCATCAGTATATTCCTGAACCCGGTTATGAAGCCCAGTCACGCTAGACCATAAATGAAAAAAAAAAATCTTCCTTTGCTAGCTCCTGTGTTTGGTTTATTATGTTTGTTCTGAGCGTGACAGTTGTTTTTATAAAGTGGAGAATAGTCAGAGCTTCTGTCAGATTATTAGTGCTGACTGTGCCAAAAGGAACTGATGAAAAATCATACAAAATGGAGCACACAAACTCGAAATACCCCAGAGACGTTCTGATCCTTTCCACTGTATAAAACAAACGTTTTGGTTGGAGTTGGGCTTTAAGGGGGCGTGGCGCATCGATCGTCACCAGCCAATCAGATGCCGCTGTCTACAGCTAGGATGTTAGTCATTGAGATGTGGTTGCTATGGGTTACTGTCCTTTACACATTAGTATTGCTGCGGCGTTATTGCCGCGTAGATTAAGCTTTATTTTACGTTACCATTGTTCTGCCAACACTACAAAAGGTTTGAGAGAAAATAATGACAATTTCATCTGTTTACCAAAAAATAAAAACGTATTTTGTTGCTCGTATTCCGAGCGTGACAATCAGCAAACTACTGAAAATGTTTTATACTTGTAATATAGATTTCAAGCTATTTTAAATATATGCTGTATTTAAAACCTTGCCTTAATGTCCTTGTCTTATTGCGTGTGTGCGTACGTGTATATGCGTGTGTATGGGCGTGCTTGTGTATGTGTGCATGCATAGTTGTGTTTGTATAATATGTGCAAGACATACAGCGGATCTCCGATAGAACAATCTCACCATTGCCTACCGAAGATGGATATAAATATATCTCTAATCCAGACTATAAATCTAGTTACACCACAGCAAAATCATCCCTCATTCTTTCACCATTTGACTGTACACAGTAGTTGGGGCAACGACAGCCGCAGTGTCAGAGAGGTGTAAGCAGGGGAGGGGACAGATGCAGTGTCAGAAGGCCGTAAGCAGGGGAGGGGACAGCCGCAGTGTTAGAGAGGTGTAAGCGGGAGGGGACAGCTGCAGTGTCAGAAGGCCGTAAGCAGGGGAGGGGACAGCCGCAGCATCAGAGAGGTGTAAGCAGGGGAGGGGACAGCTGCAGGGTCAGAGAGGTGTAAGCAGGGGAGGGGACAGCTGCAGGGTCAGAGAGGTGTAAGCAGGGGAGCGGACAGCTGCAGTGTCAGAGAGGTGTAAGCAGGGGAGGGGGCAGCCACAGCATCAGATAGGTGTAAGCAGGGGAGGGGACAGCCGCAGCGTCAGAGGTGTAAGCAGGGGAGAGGACAGCTGCAGTGTCAGAGAGGTGTAAGCAGGGAAGGGGACAGCTGCAGTGTCAGAGAGGTGTAAGCAGGGGCGGGAACAGCTGCAGTGTCAAAGAGGTGTAAGCAGGGAAGGGGACAGCTGCAGTGTCAGAGAGGTGTAAGCAGGGGCGGGAACAGCTGCAGTGTCAGAGAGGTGTAAGCAGGGTAAGGGGGCAGCCAGTGTGTCAGAGAGGTGTAAGCAGGGGCGGGAACAGCCACAGCATCAGATAGGTGTAAGCAGGGAAGAGGACAGCTGCAGTGTCAGAGAGGCGTAAGCAGGGGAGGGGACAGCTGCAGTGTCAGAGAGGTGTAAGCAGGGGAGGAGACAGCTGCAGTGTCAGAGAGGTGTAAGCAGGGGAGAGGGTAGCTGTCTGCATGGACAGTTGTACAACTGCAGGCAAGCACAGCTATAAAATCTTTAAATGTGAAAAATAAAGAGCCAAAAAATAATACGCTGTGTTTTCAGAATTCATCAACTGCAATTTTGTGCTGAGCGGCTCTCAAAGCAGGAAGTTTCTGGTTTTATTATTTTATTCAAATCCTTCACCCAATCAGTGGCCCATTTATACCATGAGCAGCAGTTTGAGAATGGAAATGTGAGTTTCCTGGAATACACAGAGCAGGAAAGCCGATGAGATGCAAATCTGTCCCCGGAGTGTACACACCGTAACCACACACTGCAATGTCTGGGGAAATATATAGACAAAACTGGCGATCAGTGAATTCAGCTACCCGGAAGTGACGTCACACACCATAATCACACACTGCAATGTCTGGGGAAATGTATAGACGAGACTGGCGATCTGTGATTTCAGCTGCCCGGAAGTGACGTCACACACCGTAACCACACACTGCAATGTCTGGGGAAATGTATAGACAAGACTGGCGATCAGTGATTTCAGCTGCCCGGAAGTGACGTCACACACCGTAACCATACACTGCAATGTCTGGGGAAATGTATAGACAAGACTGGCGATCAGTGAATTCAGCTGCCCGGAAGTGACGTCACACACCATAACCACACACTGCAATGTCTGAGGAAATGTATAGACAAGACTGGCGATCAGTGAATTCAGCTACCCGGAAGTGACATCACACACCGTAACCACACACTGCAATGTCTGAGGAAATGTATAGACGAGACTAGCGATCAGTGAATTCAGCTACCCAGAAGTGACATCACACACCGTAACCATACACTGCAATGTCTGGGGAAATGTATAGACAAGACTGGCGATCAGTGAATTCAGCTACCCAGAAGTGACATCACACACCGTAACCACACACTGCAATGTCTGAGGAAATGTATAGACAAGACTGGCGATCAGTGAATTCAGCTGCCCGGAAGTGACGTCACACCGTAACCACACACTGCAATGTCTGAGGAAATGTATAGACGAGACTGGCGATCTGTGATTTCAGCTGCCCGGAAGTGACGTCACACACCGTAACCACACACTGCAATGTCTGAGGAAATGTATAGACGAGACTGGCGATCTGTGATTTCAGCTGCCGGGAAGTGACGTCACACACCGTAACCACACACTGCAATGTCTGGGGAAATGTATAGACAAGACTGGCGATCAGTGATTTCAGCTGCCCGGAAGTGACGTCACACCGTAACCACACACTGCAATGTCTGGGGAAATGTATAGACGAGACTGGCGATCTGTGATTTCAGCTGCCCGGAAGTGACATCACACACCGTAACCATACACTGCAATGTCTGAGGAAATGTATAGACAAGACTGGCGATCAGTGAATTCAGCTACGCGGAAGTGACGTCACACACCATAACCATACACTGCAATGTCTGAGGAAATGTATAGACGAGACTGGCGATCAGTGAATTCAGCTGCCCGGAAGTGACGTCACACACCGTAACCACACACTGCAATGTCTGAGTAAATGTATAGACGAGACTAGCGATCAGTGAATTCAGCTGCCCGGAAGTGACGTCACACACCGTAACCACACACTGCAATGTCTGAGGAAATGTATAGACGAGACTGGCGATCAGTGAATTCAGCTACCCGGAAGTGACATCACACACCGTAACCACATACTGCAATGTCTGAGGAAATGTATAGACGAGACTGGCGATCTGTGATTTCAGCTGCCGGGAAGTGACGTCACACACCGTAACCACACACTGCAATGTCTGGGGAAATGTATAGACAAGACTGGCGATCAGTGATTTCAGCTGCCCGGAAGTGACGTCACACCGTAACCACACACTGCAATGTCTGGGGAAATGTATAGACGAGACTGGCGATCTGTGATTTCAGCTGCCCGGAAGTGACATCACACACCGTAACCATACACTGCAATGTCTGAGGAAATGTATAGACAAGACTGGCGATCAGTGAATTCAGCTACGCGGAAGTGACGTCGCACACCATAACCATACACTGCAATGTCTGAGGAAATGTATAGACGAGACTGGCGATCAGTGAATTCAGCTGCCCGGAAGTGACGTCACACACCGTAACCACACACTGCAATGTCTGAGTAAATGTATAGACGAGACTAGCGATCAGTGAATTCAGCTGCCCGGAAGTGACGTCACACACCGTAACCACACACTGCAATGTCTGAGGAAATGTATAGACGAGACTGGCGATCAGTGAATTCAGCTACCCGGAAGTGACATCACACACCGTAACCACATACTGCAATGTCTGAGGAAATGTATAGACGAGACTGGCGATCAGTGAATTCAGCTACGCGGAAGTGACGTCACACACCATAACCATACACTGCAATGTCTGAGGAAATGTATAGACGAGACTGGTGATCAGTGAATTCAGCTACCCGGAAGTGACATCACACACCGTAACCACATACTGCAATGTCTGAGGAAATGTATAGACAAGACTGGCGATCAGTGAATTCAGCTGCCCGGAAGTGACGTCACACACCGTAATCACACACTGCAATGTCTGAGGAAATGTATAGACAAGAGTGGCGATCAGTGAATTCAGCTGCCCGGAAGTGACATCACACACCGTAACCACACACTGCAATGTCTGAGCAAATGTATAGACGAGACTGGCGATCAGTGAATTCAGCTGCCCGGAAGTGACATCACACACCGTAACCACACACTGCAATGTCTGAGCAAATGTATAGACGAGACTGGCGATCAGTGAATTCAGCTGCCCGGAAGTGACGTCACACACCGTAACCACACACTGCAATGTCTGAGCAAATGTATAGACGAGACTGGCGATCAGTGAATTCAGCTGCCCGGAAGTGACATCACACACCGTAACCACACACTGCAATGTCTGAGCAAATGTATAGACAAGACTGTCGATCAGTGAATTCAGCTGCCCGGAAGTGATGTCACACACCGTAATCACACACTGCAATGTCTGAGGAAATGTATAGACAAGAGTGGCGATCAGTGAATTCAGCTGCCCGGAAGTGACATCACACACCGTAACCACACACTGCAATGTCTGAGCAAATGTATAGACGAGACTGGCGATCAGTGAATTCAGCTGCCCGGAAGTGACATCACACACCGTAACCACACACTGCAATGTCTGAGCAAATGTATAGACGAGACTGGCGATCAGTGAATTCAGCTGCCCGGAAGTGACGTCACACACCGTAACCACACACTGCAATGTCTGAGCAAATGTATAGACGAGACTGGCGATCAGTGAATTCAGCTGCCCGGAAGTGACATCACACACCGTAATCACACACTGCAATGTCTGAGCAAATGTATAGACAAGACTGGCGATCAGTGAATTCAGCTGCCCGGACGTGACATCACATACCGAGCGCGCACAATTCACCTGCCACAATATACTGCATCCAAATCAGGGAAAACTGAGAAAACAAGTGATCCTAAACGGAGAAGGATATGGATTTTTCCTTTTAAAATAAAACCAGTTTCCTAACTCTCCTGCCGATCCTGTGTCTCTAATACTTTTAGCCACAGCCCCTCAACAAGCATGCAGATCAGGTGCTCTGACTGAAGTCAGACTGGATTAGCTGCATGCTTGTTTCAGGTGTGTGATTCAGCCACTACTGCAGCCAAAGAGATCAGCAGGGCTGCCAGGCAACTGGTATTGTTTAACCACTTACGTACCAGCGGTATCTGCCCCGTAAAGAAAACCTGTAATGGCAAAAAGTTCCTCTGGTGGTACCTCGGTAGACGGAAGCCTCTGGATCCTATCGAGGCTTCCCCCGTCCTCTTGTGTCCCATGGTGGTCTCACTCTGGCCCTCCGCACAGCAGGGATATAAATATTTACCTTCCCGGCTCCAGCGCAGGCGCAGTATCGGCTCTCCACTCAGAGATAGGCGGAAATAGGCGATCACTGTCGGGCCGCTCTACTGCACAGGCGCAAGTCTCCGGTGTCTGCGCAGTAGAGCGAACCCGACGGAGATCGGCTATTTTTGTCTATCTCCGAGCTGAGAGCTGCAACAGCGCCCCCGCTGGAGCCATTGAAGGTAAATACATTTAGCTTGTTGGGGGAGGAATGCAGGAGACTTCTGGGGAGCCAGCACTAGACTGCCTGCAGCTACAGGGGAGGGGGAAGACTCAATGGGACCCTGAGGCTTCCCCCTCCCGAGGTGAGTACCCTCCAGGGGAATTTTTTTTTTTTTGTTGGTCTTTTTAAGGACCAGAGACCACTGGTACCAGAAACAGCAGAATCCCGAAGAATCACCTCACACATACCCGCCGCAATCGCCGTCACCGCCACACGTCGGGAATCTGGGCTACCCACACTGCTGTCTCTATGACAGCAGAGTTCCTGTGAGCCGGTCAAGAGATGCTTTCATTGGCTCCTGGGAGCGGCTTACGTTGATAGACAGGGTCAGGAACCAATGAAATCTGCTCCTGACCTGCTCACAGGGCTCTGCCGTTATAGAGACGGCAGAGCGAGTGAGATGCGGTGGTGAACGCACAGGGTCTGTTGATTGAAATCTACGCCCTGCCAGCCAGGTAGCCACCAAATCGGCATAGATTTCAATCATTGCGGTCCATAAGTAGTTACAAGAAAACATCCATATCCCTCTCAGTTAAGGTTCCCTTTAAAATCTACAAAAACTATGAAAACTTGTAATGTGAAATTCCCAGCAAATTCATTTTGAATGTAACTAATTATGTTTTGTAAATTCGCAAAAAAACGCGAAATAGGATTCTTTGGGAACAACTGAAAAAAAAAAATTCAAAATGACCTTGTAGCTTTTGAGAAAATAAATTTAAAAAATTCAAAGAAAAAATGTTTTTTAAACTCTTTTAAAATGACATTTTGCTCCGGTACATTTTACTATATACTGAGCTCCATATACTCATTTTATGAAAACGGGCAGCAGGGGGTGTCCCCCTTTCCAAGTTTCTTTAACCCCTTGTCACCCGTGCAGGCTGGTATAGCCAGAATGCGGAGCCCAGACCACACCCTCAGCTATACCACATGGTCCATGATGTGGGTGGGGCTCTGTGAGGTGGGGCGGCGACACCTCCTCCTCTCCCCCAGAGCCCTTCTACATACCATGCACAAGGGCCTCTTCCCCACCTCTGGTGCCCTGTATAAAATGAGAATACAGAACAAAGACTGCAGCAAATGTCATTTGACGGAGTTTCAAAAAAAATTTCTTTGGATTTTTCAAACTTGATTTTTTTTTCAGTCAACAATGTCTCTTTTTTGGGGTAAATACACCCCCCCCCCCCCAACCCCAAAAGCCAATCATAGTTCAGCATACAAGAGCAGAGATACGCCACTCCGCCTCACCTGTGATGGTCAGGATGATGGCCCCCACGATCATGATCACAGTCTGCAGCGCATCCGTGTAGATGACAGCAGCCAGACCGCCTGGAAATACAGAGAATAACACCACGTGATGAGGAGGAGAAGGTGGCCCCCTTTAACTCTTCGGGGACTAAAGACTGTCTGACCCCCTGAGGCCTTTTTCTCTCTTGTTTTAATTTAATCACGGGGTACATTAAGTTGCCCATTAACAATCCAATACGATCATTCAGGCCCACCAACGGAGAGGAAAATGATAAGCAATCCCATCAGACGAAAATAATCGTTCTGAAATTTGAATCAATTATTGTACGGTCGACCAACCAGGAGATTGTACCACTAAGGGGCACCTTTAGACAGCTGAGTGCAGCGGAGATGGAGCAGCGGGAGCGTACGGCTACGAGTGATTGCAGTGTACGCCCTGCCAGTATTAGGGGCCCTTTTCGCGTACGTATGTGTATGGTGCCGGTGAGTTGGGCGCAGGGTTATCTGAACGCCAGCTCCTCCTGCTGCTGCTCAAATTCCCGGCAGCGTTACTACTCCACCTCAGAGTCAAAGCATCTCGGCGGGAGAAGTAATCTGGGGCCCCGCCCACTATAGCTTGCAGCGCCCAGCATTGGTGCCAAAACCAACTGCTTCGCCCTTTTCCACCACCAGCATTTCTGAGGTCCGATTCCGATGAGTTGCAGGTTGCATTTATTTCCTAATCATAAATCGCCGTCTTGCATTTTTGCTGCGCTTGAAGCTCCTATACAAAGCGCAGAAAAATCGCAGTCGTGCTGCTATCTGATTTTCTTGCGATTTTGAGATCCGACAACTCCCACTCAAAGTGCTGCGATCGTTTTAACGCTCGTTCGCTCCGTCGTGTTCCCGCGGGCAGGAAGATAGATCGGGACACTCCTTGTTGGCCATCTCCCTGCGTCCTTATGTTGAGGATTCAGCTTTACCCGTCAATATTGCAGCTGTATATATATATCACCGGCAAAAGCAATGAATTAGCAGCTGGGGTTTTCAGTGCTTTTGCTGACGATCGCTGCACAGTAGGGCTGTATCCCTGACAAATATGCTACAAGGCTTTTCCATAAAAACAATCATAAAATAGAAGTAAAACAATCCTAAATAGAATCATTTTTACTTCTATTTATCATCAAATCTGCCAGTTTTCTAATGGTAAAAAGGGAAATCTTGTGAAACTGGCAGCAACGATTTTGCACATCCCCACACAGAAGTTCCTCTGCATAGAATGTCTGGTTTCACTGCTGAGCCTCCCTGCGAGTCTCTGTGAAGTCTACGGCACTTCCTGAAGGTTTACTACCAAAAAGCAAGATGGCAACCTCTGAGGATATTCTACAGATCCGGTCATCGAGGTGAGATGGGGATGCGCACTGGCAAAATAATGCTACTATACTGGAGAAATGTTTTGTTCAGGTTTTCGAGATCCACTGTAATCATTTAGGCTGGTTTCACACCAGGACGTTGCGTTTTAGGGGACGTTATGGTCGCACAACGTGCCCCTAACGCAACGCCTGGTGCTCTCTGCTTTGGACGTCAGAGTGAGCCGCGTTGTGCAGCTCACTCTGGCGTCCGTGTTGCGTACTCTTGGACGCATGCGGCATCACGTGGTCCCGCCGGCCAATCGCTGCACAGAGCGGCCGCTCCAGGAAGTAAACACTGCATGTCACTGAGTGCAGTGAATATTAATTAGCCATGTGCCTGGCCGCTCTCCCCTCCTCCCCAACGTTACTGAGCATGTGCAAGCAGTGTAACGCGGCTCAGCCGCTTACAAAGTACTGCATGCATACGTTATATTATGGCGCAGCGTTACACTGTAACGCAACGTGGGCACTGTGAACAGCCCATTAATTTTTTTCATTGCTGTGAGGTGGCCGGTGGGGTGCGTTACAGGCTGCTCTAACGTGCGCTTGTAACGTCCCACTGTGAAAGCAGCCTTAAGGCCATTGTACACGTCTGTTTAGTGGTTGTGCTTCAATGATCCATGGTCTGACATTTACTAGAAGAATGATTGCTGGCATAGGATTGGTTGATAAGGAAACCACAAATGTGGCCTTCCCTTGAGGAACCTCAATGAGTTGAAGAGTCTACGTCCAGCAGCTTACCTGCGATGGTGTACAGAGCCGTGACCACCAGCATCAGGACTGTGGAGACATAGAGGTTCCACCCCAGACACACCTGCACAAAGAGGGCTCCAGAATACAGGTCTGTCTGCAAAGAGAGATAAAAAGATCATTAGGAACTGGAGGGACTTTAGACATGGGCCTACAGAGGCTAACCCTAAATAAAATTCAGTCCTGATCACCACTAACTTCCTACGTGCAGCTACCTTCCTACGTGGCTAACTTCCTAGGTGCAGCCATTACCCCCACCCCCCTTCCAGATAGATGGCTCAATAGATCATTTCCGACAGGTCCAATCTGATTTTGATCGATTTTCTCATAGTGGTGAATAGAAATGATCAGAAAAACACAATCGGAGACTCAATCGGCCCATAAATCTGCCCAAAAAAACTTAATTGGCCTCAATTATGGTAGAGTTATCAAACAAATTACCTTGTGTAAGGTAATTTACCTCATGAGGTAATGACATTTAGCAATTTTGGTAGGTTTTAGTCATGTTTTACCTCATGAGGTAAATTATAAGGTAATTCATGAGGCAATTTACCAATAATAGCGATTCTCATGAAAATTAGGGGGCGTGTTAATTCATCATTTACTGATCAGTGTAAGACCTGCCTGTACCTGGAGGTAAAGTCAATTTGTATGCATTTTGTAGTTTTTAGTGGAGTTCCTGTTGCTGTTTAAGGCTTCTTGCACACCAAGACGTTGCGTTAGGTGCCACGTTAAGGTCGCATAACGTGCACCTAACACAACGTATGGTGCTGCAAGAGCCGACGGTAGAGTGAGCCGCGTTAGGCGGCTCGAGTCCTATAATGTCTCCCAGAGTGGCGCTGATTGGCCAGCGGGACCACGTGATGCGGAGCGAGACACTCCGCATCACGTGGTCCCGCCGGCCAATCAGCGGCCGCCAGTGCAGTGAATATTAAGTAGCCATGTGCGCGGCTACTGTAGCTGGCTCTCCCCGCCTCCTCTCCGCCCCCCACTGCGCATGTGCAAACAGTCTAACGCGGCTATAGCCGCTCCAACGCCGTAGCATGCTGCACTTTGCGGAGAACGTGCAGCGTTACATGTAACGCAACGTGGGCTGTGTTAACAGCCCACTTGTGTTACATTGCTGTGCGTTGGGGGAGCGTTACAGGCGCACTAACGTGCGCCTGTAACGTCTTGGTGTGTAAGCAGCCTAAGTGTCGTTCCTATTCAGGCTGTGTAATAGAAAAGAATAGTAATAATAAAACTCCAAATATTTACTGGAGTTTTTTTTATAAGGGATGCCAATAAATATACTTTTCATAGGTTGCTACATAATCAAATACACCTCCCCCCCCCCCCCCCCCCCCCCAAAAAAAAAAAGTTCCAAAGACTATCCTAACTTATGGAAGACAATTAAAGACTACTATTATTTATTTACTGCATGCTTACCGCTGAAATACCTCATGTCTTACCTCCTGTTCGGAAAAGGAGAAAAATCTTTCAGAATTGCTAAAAATCTTTTTTTTTTTAGCAATTCTGGAAGATTTGTCTCCATTTCTGAATATGAGATAAAACGTGAGGTAAATGCATAAAGTGAGATAAATAAATAATAGTAGTCTTTAATTGTCTTCCATAAGTTAGGATAGTCTTTAGAAGATGTTTTGGTTTTTTTTGTATTTTTTTGAGGGGGGGGAAGGTGTATTTGATTATGTAGCAACCTATGAAAAGTATATTTATAGGTATCCCTTATTAAAAAAAAAATCCAGTAAATATTTGGAGTTTTATTTGTACTATTCTTTTCTATTACACAACCTGAATAGGAACTCCACTAAAACTGCTAAATGCATACAAATTGACATTACCTCCAGGTACCGGCAGGCCTTAAACTGATCGGTAAATTATGTGCTAATGTGCCCCCTAATTTCCATGAGAACAGCTATTGTCTGTAAATTACCTCATTAATTGCCTCATAATTTACCTCATGAGGTAAAACAAGACAAAAACCTACCAGTATTGCTACATGTCATTACCTCATGAGGTAAATTACACACAGTCTTGCCCAGTTCCAGCCCCCCCCCCCCCCCCAGTCTAGTGCTTCTCCATTCTAGGCTATTAGGTGGAGGGGGGGTGTAATTGCTTCTCTGCTCATTGCGTGGATTAGAGGCCGTGGTGGTCAGATCTTTCTATCTTAGGTACGAGGTGTAAAGGCAAGAAGTTTTGAATCGGGATGATGACATTTCTCAGGTATGAGGTGTAAAAGATAACTGAACTTTCTTCATCAGTGAGGTCATAATCCTCAGAGAGTGACTGAGCCATCAGGTAATAGTTCAGCAGCGTGACCTCACCAGTGATGTGTTGTCTGAGCAAATTCCACCGGTCAGACTGAGAACACCGGATTACACAATCCTCGAGGTGATGAGTATCATGGCGTAACATATCTCATGCAAGGAGGATTCCCGGGGGAACACCTAGAGGAGGATTCTGGGAGGAACTCCTACAGGATGATTCCCAGAGAAACACCTAGAGGAGGAAACCCCGGAGGAACTCCTACAGGATGATTCCCGGAGGAACACCTACAGGAGGAAACCCCGGAGAAACTCCTACAGGATGATTCCTGGAGGAACACCTACAGGAGGAAACCCCGGAGAAACTCCCACAGGATGATTCCCAGAGGAACACCTAGAGGAGGAAACCCCGGAGGAACTCCTACAGGATGATTCCTAGAGGAACACCTAGAGGAGGAAACCCCGGAGGAACTCCTACAGGATGATTCCCGGGGGAACACCTAGGGGAGGAAACCCCGGAGGAACTCCTACAAGATGATTCCCAGAGAAACACCTAGAGGAGGAAACCCCGGAGGAACTCCTACAGGATGATTCCCGGAGGAACACCTAGAGGAGGAAACCCCGGAGGAACTCCTACAGGATGATTCCCGGAGGAACACCTAGAGGAGGAAACCCCGGAGGAACTCCTACAGGATGATTCCCGGAGGAACACCTAGAGGAGGAAACCCCGGAGGAACTCCTACAGGATGATTCCCGGAGGAACACCTAGAGGAGGAAACCCCGGAGGAACTCCTACAGGATGATTCCCGGGGGAACACCTAGGGGAGGAAACCCCGGAGGAACTCCTACAAGATGATTCCCAGAGAAACACCTAGAGGGGGAAACCCCGGAGGAACTCCTACAGGATGATTCCCGGAGGAACACCTAGAGGAGGAAACCCCGGAGGAACTCCTACAGGATGATTCCCGGAGGAACACCTAGAGGAGGAAACCCCGGAGGAACTCCTACAGGATGATTCCCAGAGGAACACCTAGAGGAGGAAACCCCGGAGGAACTCCTACAGGATGATTCCCGGAGGAACACCTAGAGGAGGAAACCCCGGAGGAACTCCTACAGGATGATTCCCAGGGGAACACCTAGAGGAGGAAACCCCGGAGGAACTCCTACAGGATGATTCCCAGAGAAACACCTAGAGGAGGAAACCCCGGAGGAACTCCTACAGGATGATTCCCAGAGGAACACCTAGAGGAGGAAACCCCGGAGGAACTCCTACAGGATGATTCCCAGGGGAACACCTAGAGGAGGAAACCCCGGAGGAACTCCTACAGGATGATTCCCAGAGGAACACCTAGAGGAGGAAACCCCGGAGGAACTCCTACAGGATGATTCCCAGAGAAACACCTAGAGGAGGAAACCCCGGAGGAACTCCTACAGGATGATTCCCAGAGGAACACCTAGGGGAGGAAACCCCAGAGGAACTCCTACAGGATGATTCCCAGAGGAACACCTAGGGGAGGAAACCCCGGAGGAACTCCTACAGGTTGATTCCCGGAGGAACACCTAGAGGAGGAAACCCCGGAGGAACTCCTACAGGATGATTCCCAGAGGAACACCTAGAGGAGGAAACCCCAGAGGAACTCCTACAGGATGATTCCCAGAGGAACACCTAGGGGAGGAAACCCCGGAGGAACTCCTACAGGTTGATTCCCGGAGGAACACCTAGAGGAGGAAACCCCGGAGGAACTCCTACAGGATGATTCCCAGAGGAACACCTAGAGGAGGAAACCCCGGAGGAACTCCTACAGGATGATTCCCAGAGGAACACCTAGAGGAGGAAACCCCGGAGGAACTCCTACAGGATGATCCCCAGGGGAACACCTAGAGGAGGAAACCCCGGAGGAACTCCTACAGGATGATTCCCAGGAGAACACCTAGAGGAGGAAACCCCGGAGGAACTCCTACAGGATGATTCCCAGAGGAACACCTAGAGGAGGAAACCCCAGAGGAACTCCTACAGGATGATTCCCAGAGGAACACCTAGAGGAGGAAACCCCGGAGGAACTCCTACAGGATGATTCCCAGAGGAACTCCTAGAGGAGGAAACTCCGGAGGAACTCCTACAGGATGATTCCCAGAGGAACACCTAGAGGAGGAAACCCCGGAGGAACTCCTACAGGTTGATTCCCGGAGGAACACCTAGAGGAGGAAACCCCGGAGGAACTCCTACAGGACGATTCCCAGAGGAACACCTAGAGGAGGAAACCCCGGAGGAACTGCTACAGGATGATTCCCAGGGGAACACCTAGAGGAGGAAACCCCGGAGGAACTCCTACAGGATGATTCCCAGGGGAACACCTAGAGGAGGAAACCCCGGAGGAACTCCTACAGGATGATCCCCAGAGGAACACCTAGAGGAGGAAACCCCGGAGGAACTCCTACAGGATGATTCCCAGAGGAACACCTAGAGGAGGAAACCCCGGAGGAACTCCTACAGGATGATTCCCAGAGGAACACCTAGAGGAGGAAACCCCGGAGGAACTCCTACAGGATGATCCCCAGAGGAACACCTAGAGGAGGAAACCCCGGAGGAACTCCTACAGGATGATTCCCAGAGGAACACCTAGAGGAGGAAACCCCGGAGGAACTCCTACAGGATGATTCCCAGAGGAACACCTAGAGGAGGAAACCCAGGGGGAACTCCTACAGGATGATTCCCAGAGGAACACCTAGAGGAGGAAGCCCCGGAGGAACTCCTAGAGGAGGAAACCCCGGAGGAACTCCTACAGGATGATTCCCAGAGGAACACCTAGAGGAGGAAGCCCCGGAGGAACTCCTAGAGGAGGAAACCCCGGAGGAACACCTAGAGGAGGAAACCCCGGAGGAACTCCTAGAGGAGGAAACCCAGAGGAACTCCTACAGGATGATTCCCAGAGAAACACCTAGAGGAGGAAACCCCGGAGGAACTCCTACAGGATGATTCCCAGGGGAACACCTAGAGGAGGAAACCCCGGAGGAACTCCTACAGGATGATTCCCAGAGGAACACCTAGAGGAGGAAACCCCGGAGGAACTCCTACAGGATGATTCCCAGAGGAACACCTAGAGGAGGAAACCCCGGAGGAACTCCTACAGGATGATCCCCAGAGGAACACCTAGAGGAGGAAACCCCGGAGGAACTCCTACAGGATGATTCCCGGAGGAACACCTAGAGGAGGAAACCCCGGAGGAACTCCTACAGGATGATTCCCAGGGGAACACCTAGAGGAGGAAACCCCGGAGGAACTCCTACAGGATGATCCCCAGAGGAACACCTAGAGGAGGAAACCCCGGAGGAACTCCTACAGGATGATTCCCAGAGGAACACCTAGAGGAGGAAACCCCGGAGGAACTCCTACAGGATGATTCCCAGAGGAACACCTAGAGGAGGAAACCCCGGAGGAACTCCTACAGGATGATCCCCAGAGGAACACCTAGAGGAGGAAACCCCGGAGGAACTCCTACAGGATGATTCCCAGAGGAACACCTAGAGGAGGAAACCCCGGAGGAACTCCTACAGGATGATTCCCAGAGGAACACCTAGAGGAGGAAACCCAGGGGGAACTCCTACAGGATGATTCCCAGAGGAACACCTAGAGGAGGAAGCCCCGGAGGAACTCCTAGAGGAGGAAACCCCGGAGGAACTCCTACAGGATGATTCCCAGAGGAACACCTAGAGGAGGAAGCCCCGGAGGAACTCCTAGAGGAGGAAACCCCGGAGGAACACCTAGAGGAGGAAACCCCGGAGGAACTCCTAGAGGAGGAAACCCAGAGGAACTCCTACAGGATGATTCCCAGAGAAACACCTAGAGGAGGAAACCCCGGAGGAACTCCTACAGGATGATTCCCAGGGGAACACCTAGAGGAGGAAACCCCGGAGGAACTCCTACAGGATGATTCCCAGAGAAACACCTAGAAGAGGAAACCCCAGAGGAACTCCTACAGGATGATTCCCAGGGGAACACCTAGAGGAGGAAACCCCGGAGGAACTCCTACAGGATGATCCCCAGAGGAACACCTAGAGGAGGAAACCCCGGAGGAACTCCTACAGGATGATTCCCAGAGGAACACCTAGAGGAGGAAACCCCGGAGGAACTCCTACAGGATGATTCCCAGAGGAACACCTAGAGGAGGAAACCCCGGAGGAACTCCTACAGGATGATCCCCAGAGGAACACCTAGAGGAGGAAACCCTGGAGGAACTCCTACAGGATGATTCCCAGAGGAACACCTAGAGGAGGAAACCCCGGAGGAACTCCTACAGGATGATTCCCAGAGGAACACCTAGAGGAGGAAACCCAGGGGGAACTCCTACAGGATGATTCCCAGAGGAACACCTAGAGGAGGAAGCCCCGGAGGAACTCCTAGAGGAGGAAACCCCGGAGGAACTCCTACAGGATGATTCCCAGAGGAACACCTAGAGGAGGAAGCCCCGGAGGAACTCCTAGAGGAGGAAACCCCGGAGGAACACCTAGAGGAGGAAACCCCGGAGGAACTCCTAGAGGAGGAAACCCAGAGGAACTCCTACAGGATGATTCCCAGGGGAACACCTAGAGGAGGAAACCCCGGAGGAACTCCTACAGGATGATTCCCAGAGAAACACCTAGAAGAGGAAACCCCAGAGGAACTCCTACAGGATGATTCCCGGGGGAACACCTAGGGGAGGAAACCCCGGAGGAACTCCTACAAGATGATTCCCAGAGAAACACCTAGAGGAGGAAACCCCGGAGGAACTCCTACAGGATGATTCCCGGAGGAACACCTAGAGGAGGAAACCCCGGAGGAACTCCTACAGGATGATTCCCGGAGGAACACCTAGAGGAGGAAACCCCGGAGGAACTCCTACAGGAGGAATCCCGGAGGAACACCTAGAGGAGGAAACCCCGGAGGAACTCCTACAGGATGATTCCCAGAGAAACACCTAGAGGAGGAAACCCCGGAGGAACTCCTACAGGATGATTCCCGGAGGAACACCTAGAGGAGGAAACCCCAGAGGAACTTCTACAGGATGATCCCCAGAGGAACACCTAGCGGAGGAAACCCCGGAGGAACTCCTACAGGATGATTCCCAGGGGAACACCTAGAGGAGGAAACCCCGGAGGAACTCCTACAGGATGATTCCCGGAGGAACACCTAGAGGAGGAAACCCCAGAGGAACTTCTACAGGATGATTCCCAGAGGAACACCTAGAGGAGGAAACCCCGGAGGAACTCCTACAGGATGATTCCCAGAGAAACACCTAGAGGAGGAAACCCCGGAGGAACTCCTACAGGATGATCCCCAGAGGAACACCTAGAGGAGGAAACCCCGGAGGAACTCCTACAGGATGATTCCCAGAGGAACACCTAGAGGAGGAAGCCCCGGAGGAACTCCTACAGGATGATTCCCGGGGGAACACCTAGGGGAGGAAACCCCGGAGGAACTCCTACAAGATGATTCCCAGAGAAACACTTAGAGGAGGAAACCCCGGAGGAACTCCTACAGGATGATTCCCGGAGGAACACCTAGAGGAGGAAACCCCGGAGGAACTCCTACAGGATGATTCCCGGAGGAACACCTAGAGGAGGAAACCCCGGAGGAACTCCTACAGGATGATTCCCGGAGGAACACCTAGAGGAGGAAACCCCGGAGGAACTCCTACAGGATGATTCCTGTAGGAGTTCCTCCAAACCCCGGAGGAACTCCTACAGGATGATTCCCAGAGAAACACCTAGGGGAGGAAACCCCGGAGGAACTCCTACAGGATGATTCCCAGAGAAACACCTAGAGGAGGAAACCCCGGAGGAACACCTACAGGATGATTCCCGGAGGAACACCTAGAGGAGGAAACCCCGGAGGAACTCCTACAGGATGATTCCCAGAGGAACACCTAGAGGAGGAAGCCCCGGAGGAACTCCTACAGGATGATTCCCAGAGGAACACCTAGAGGAGGAAACCCCGGAGGAACTCCTACAGGATGATTCCCGGAGGAACACCTAGAGGAGGAAACCCCGGAGGAACTCCTACAGGATGATTCCTGTAGGAGTTCCTCCAAACCCCGGAGGAACTCCTACAGGATGATTCCCAGAGAAACACCTAGGGGAGGAAACCCCGGAGGAACTCCTACAGGATGATTCCCAGAGAAACACCTAGAGGAGGAAACCCCGGAGGAACACCTACAGGATGATTCCCGGAGGAACACCTAGAGGAGGAAACCCCGGAGGAACTCCTACAGGATGATTCCCAGAGGAACACCTAGAGGAGGAAGCCCCGGAGGAACTCCTACAGGATGATTCCCAGAGGAACACCTAGAGGAGGAAACCCCGGAGGAACTCCTACAGGAGGATTCCCGGAGGAACACCTAGAGGAGGAAACCCCGGAGGAACTCCTACAGGATGATTCCCAGAGGAACACCTAGAGGAGGAAACCCCGGAGGAACTTCTACAGGATGATTCCCGGAGGAACACCTAGAGGAGGAAACCCCGGAGGAACTCCTACAGGATGATTCCCAGGGGAACACCTAGAGGAGGAAACCCCAGAGGAAATTCTACAGGATGATTCCCGGAGGAACACCTAGAGGAGGAAACCCCGGAGGAACTCCTACAGGATGATTCCCGGAGGAACACCTAGAGGAGGAAACCCCGGAGGAACTCCTACAGGATGATTCCCAGAGAAACACCTAGGGGAGGAAACCCCGGAGGAACTCCTACAGGATGATTCCCAGAGGAACACCTAGAGGAGGAAACCCCAGAGGAAATTCTACAGGATGATTCCCGGAGGAACACCTAGAGGAGGAAACCCCGGAGGAACTCCTACAGGATGATTCCCAGGGGAACACCTACAGGAGGATTCTGGGAGGTGATATACATCTAGCGCAGGCTTTCTCAGCCAGGGTTTCTTGAGTACTCTGCAGGGGTTCTTTGGCATTTCCCCCCATCGTGGTAGTTAGGGAAGTATGATAGAGCACATTATAATAGGGGTTACTGTAAAAAGGGGGTACTAAATTGGGGGTTAGAATATTGAGCACATTAATAAAAAGCACTAGAATAAGGAGACGCTGTAATAGGGGAAGTGAAATAACTAGCCACACCTACTTTTAAAGACCACGCCTCCTGCAAAATAAATGCAGGGGTTCCTTGAGATCCAAAAATGATTTGCAGGGGTTCCTCCCCTTGAGAAAGGCTCATCTAGCGATTTTGTGGCCTATTGACCACCCGATTCCATAATTATTATCGAATCAGATGAACATTCATGCAGCAACAAGCTTGCCCAGACGAATGTATCAAGCAAGCAAGCTGGAAAATCTCAGATCTCGGGCCGATGTTGGATCGGGTGCTTGGCGGTAACAGCGTGCCATATCAGGACAAGTGATGAATGGTGACGGAACCGCCAGGCACTGTGTCCCATGTACTGTGCCCAAGATGTCCATGCCGCCGTGAGTCTAGCTTGCATATTTGGTCCCATGTGGCTGCCGCACTGGTGTATGTGACATCACACACGCCACGTGCAATGAGCGGCAACCACATGGAAGATGAATGAGGGAGAAGCAGCAGCTTGACTCTCGGAGGCCGGATGGGGGGGGGGGGGGGGGGGGCACATTGACATTTGGGGGGACGGCAGCTCAGGTGGCAGATGCAGCTTCAAGAATTCTTGCTGAAATCGGTAATATTCCATTAGCCGGGCACAACCACTAGGTGGCGTTAATTACTATTCCCCCTCCAGCCAGGCCGCCATGGATAGTAGGGAAAGATGTAACTCTGCTGCCAGTGATCGCTGGAGTTTTATCGCCACCTAGTGGTTGCGCCCGGTTAACGGAAAAGAACCCTGAAATCGATTGGGAATCGGCCTTCGCTGTATAGGCAGCCGACAGATCTCTCTCCTGGTCGATCATCGCCAGATGTATGGGCAGCTGACAGATCTCTCTCCTGGTCGATCATCGCCAGATATATGGGCACCTGAACACCTGATGATCGCTCTGTCAGGTGACCATCAGACAGATAAAGGTGCAGTTAGAGGAATTGTCCTGAGACTCCTCACATTCTCTCGGATGGACAATGGCCGCTGTCCTCGTTAGTTTGCCTTGATAAATACAGCCGGAAAGTCCTGACTATGAGGACACAAACAGATGAAATATGTTCCGTATAGAGACACAGAACAGGCGCGCCCTCGCCTCCGGTGCGCAATGAAAGCAGTCTGGATTCCGTGGCAGGGTGTGGCACGGAACCCCAAAATACAAATGGAAGGTAAACAAAGATGAGACACACCATAACACAGAGAGTCACAGCGGGGTCACACCATATCCCAGAGGGACTGAGGTACAGGTGTGACTGCAGTTACCCTGACTGCTGCTGTTTAACGTTTGATATGCTATTGTACAGCTCCCCCCAGTGGTGAGATAGAGCATTTCACAATATTATGATCATTTTTTGCAGTAGTGTTGAACAGTGGCAGAAATCAGTTAAAGCAAACCTGAAGTGAAAATAAACTTATGACCTAATGAATTGTATGTGTAGTAAAGCTTATAAATAGAACATTAGTAGCAAAGAAACGAGTCTCGGGCTGTAGCTCTGCTTCCATGCACGTCGATCAGCGCTGATTGCCGACTTTCCCCCGCCCCTCTCAGTAAAAGAGGACTGAGAGGGGCAGGGAGAGGCAGTGATCAGCACCAATTGACGGGAGTAGAGGCAGAGCTACTGCTCAAAGCTCTGCCTCTTGTAACGATTGGTGTCAGCACACAGAGAGAATCTGATTATTGGTGATCTGCAGTATCACCAAGAATGCAGATATATACCCGATTATTGATGATCTGCAGTATCACCGATAATCAGATATATTGCTAACCTCTGGACACCTGAAGCGTGTAAGTGTTTGGTGCAACAGTAGAAATTGGACCACTGGGGTAGCAAGTGGTCCAATAAGTAGAGACAGACTCTACTGCAGACAAAGACTCCAGGGAAAGGAGTCTTGGACTGGTTCAGCAGCAGTGCCCCCTCTGAGAGGCAGAGGGCCCCTGCCGGGAGACTGAGCACCCGAGGGGTGGGTGACAGCCAGAAAGGTCGGGCAGGCCGGGTCGGCAACACACAGACAGATAAAGTACAAAGACAGTAAGCTGATTCGGTATCCAAGACAAGCAGGGTTTGGCAACAGGAAATCAGAATGGCGAGGTACCGAATCAGTTATCAAATGAGTGGTCAGGAAAGCAATACGTCATAACAGATATCAGAACAAGTTCTAGTCTGAGGTGTGAGGGCCGTGATCTCAACACCCTGGAACTATGCTAGAGAATAACACAGATGATATACAGTATTCCTAATCTGAGGTGTGAGGGCCGTGATCTCAACACCCTGGAACTATGCTAGAGAATAACACAGATGATATACAGTATTCCTAGTCTGGGGTGTGAGGGCCGTGATCTCAACACCCTGGAACTATGCTAGAGAATAACACAGATGATATACAGTATTCCTAATCTGGGATGTGAGGGCCATGATCTCAACACCCTGGAACTATGCTAGAGAATAACACAGATGATATACAGTATTCCTAGTCTGGGGTGTGAGGGCCGTGATCTCAACACCCTGGAACTATGCTAGAGAATAACACAGATGATATACAGTATTCCTAATCTGGGGTGTGAGGGCCGTGATCTCAACACCCTGGAACTATGCTAGAGAATAACACAGATGATATACAATATTCCTAATCTGGGGTGTGAGGGCCGTGATCTCAACACCCTGGAACTATGCTAGAGAATAACACAGATGATATACATTATTCCTAGTCTGGGGTGTGAGGGCCGTGATCTCAACACCCTGGAACTATGCTAGAGAATAACACAGATGATATACAGTAACTGGCTAAGTATGGATTCCCAGGTCCTCCAGGTTCCACCACACTGAAGGATCTGACTAAGGTCTGAGTGCTAACACATAAGCATTCGCAACGCCAGACAACCAGCAACTGAACAGCAGGAGATATATATAGTAAAGCGCTCCCCAGCGCCGCCCAGCTCCCCTCAACCAATCTCTGGGTGAGCCGAAATCAGCTGACCGCTCTGATCAGCTGATCTTCCTCCTATTGGTATAAAGAGCCTGTCTTGCAGCGCGCGTAGCTCTCCATCTGTGTCCACTACTAGGTCCAGACAACGCAGACACATGTTGCTGCGGGGTAACCGCCGCACTGGACGCGGAATCCACCGCCTTACCGTCAGCACACGCGGCGGCCCCCACACCATTCTTCCCATGTGCACTATTAGTTCCAGATAACCTAGACGCATGCTGACGCGGACAAACCGCCGCATCAGACGCGGAAACAGCCGCCTTACTGCCAGAACACGCGGCGGCTTTCCCGCTATTCATCACACCTCTACAAGGAAGGGCTGCCCAAATCTCCCCCCGGGGATTTCGGGGGTTTAATAGCAATTTCAGCCGCTGGGATGCAGCATTTTAAGTAAGGCATTAGGGCTAATGAAGTTAGTTGTAAGAATTTAAGTATTATATGATTGAATTCGAAGACCTCAGTTACTTTAACGGAGTTTAGTTAAAAGACTTGATTTGCAGAGTCTCCCTTTAAGCAGCATTTCTAGAAACACTGGAACATGGTTTGTGTCTTACACAAAACCAGCCAAGATTAAAGAGTTTATCCAGTGCAGAATCAGAATCGTTTATTTCGCAAAGCATGAGCGATTATGCCTGGAATTATTCTTGGCACATACATATAGCTCAGGAAGAAGACAGAGAAGAGTCCATAGCAACAGAGATAGATTACATTGTGCATACAATTTGCGTCAGAAAATTGCATACATCACAGTTAATTTAGTGGCCTAGGGCTGACCAGCGGTTAGCCTTGTTGGCCTTGTGAGGTGGTTGCTTCAGCTGACCGATCGGGAGTGGCGCAATCCGCCACCAACCCCCCCCCCCCCCCCCCCCCCCTGCTTGTTTAGGCTTGCACAGATGGAAGTATGTGGAGTGAGTTCAAGTGGCTGACAGCCGATGGGAAGAAGGAGTTCCTATGTCTCGCAGTCTTTGTGGGGATGGCACAAAGTCTTCGGCCCAGAGGGAGCAAACTGAAGTATCGGTGGCCTGGGTGCGAGGGATCATTGGCTATCCTCAACGCCCTGGATTTCAGTTTCTTGTTGTGCAGTAGTGCAAGTGAGTGGATTGGGCACCCGATGACCCTCTCCACCGGAGGCCAGACTAGCTGGCGACGAACAACATAAATATGAGCCATTGTTATGAAAATATTCTCACAAGAACATTAAACAAATGAACATGATGACAGTTCTTAGATCTAGGTGATAGTTCGGGCATGCGCAGTAAAGACCGTGCCTGTCATTATATCACACGGTTTTATCAGCCAATAGCAGGCGATGAGTTCCTGCTCAGATGATGTCACATTTAACTCTTCAGTGGTCGGTACTAAAGCAGCTGACGGACTCCAGAGAGCCACTTCTGACTACTGCTGCTTCTTCTGAGGTCTGGCTGATGACTTCCACCTCTTACTTTTATTTGTAAAGTATTGTCATATCATCTAACTGTATGCTGTATATAGGCCTACGTAGCATAGATGGAACATAAGAGGGAACCTGGTTGCTATGCAATGGAACCAAGAGCTGTAACGCAAAAAGGACTTACTACAGAACAATTGCTTCCCTGTGTAGAGATAAGCCTCTGTATATCTGTTTACTGAATAAACTGCTTGAAACTGTGATGACGCCTAAGAAGTTCTCTCTCCTAGGCTGTTGCTGTGATAAGAGTTATCACACTTCCTGTGATATGGTGCCGAACGAAGGTGTAGTGTTGTTGCCAATAGCAACGAACGTATAGATTCTTACATTAGTTAAGTAAAAACAGGATTCTAGCGAGACTTCAGAATCTCTTTAAAGAGCCAAGAAACAGTGAGAGACACCTTGAGATAAGGCTTTAGTGGAGGAAAGTTCAAAGTGGCCTTATTTCTGCACTGTTTTATAGCCGAAAAGACAGAGTGTGGTTTTAAAGCTGCAACTGTAAAGTGTGGTGCAATAAAATAAAAAGCAATATAACTGAAAATAAGAATGTGAGACTCTTTTCTTTGCTGCTAATGTTCTATTCCTTATCCATACTGCACATACAATTAATTATATCATGAGTTTATTCTCACGTCAGGACTGCTTTAACCACTTGAGGAGCACAGGTTTACACCCCCCCCCCCCCCCCCCCCAGTGACCAGGCTATTTTTTACAATTGTGATGGTTAAGGGCTCTGCCTCTGATGTAGGAGTCCTGGGTTCAAATCCTGGCTCTTCCTACTCAGTAAGCCAGCACCTATTCAGTAAGGAGTTCATTGGGCAAGTCTCCTTAACACTGCTACTGCCTACTGAGTGCGCTCTTGTGGCTGCCTCGCAAGTGCTTTGAGTCCGACAGGAGAAAGGCGCTATACAAAAAAAGGAATTATTATTATTAATTCAGCACTCTGCATCTTTAACAGCTTGCTGCACGGCCATACAACGTAGCACACAAATGATCCCCCCTTTCTGCCCACTGAGCGTTCCGTTGGTGGGCTCTGATCGCTGCTGCAGGGCTTTGTTTATTTTTTTATTTATTTAAGTTTTTTAATAATTTTTATTAATTAATTTTATAAATAAAATGTGATGAGGCAACTAAAACATTTTATTAACACAATCCCTTCATTTCAGGGGCACAACAGTAATCAGACAAATAATATTTCATGGGCTGCATTCAGTAGGTTTTGAACCAGAAAGATACCATTCATTGGCCAAAACATTATATTTTCAGCCATTAAACCTGCTTCAGACTCTGAGACATGCCCCGTATTTAGGGTCAGGACATCGCCCGGGTGCAGCGGCAGAGGGAGCGTAGGGGTGAAGAGGGTTGGGCACTAGAGATGGACCGAACCTCCGATTTTCAGTTCGCGAACCTCCCGCGAAAGTTCGGTTCGCGCTAACTTTTGTGAACCGCAATAGACTTGAATGGGGAGGTGAACTTAGAAAAATAGAAAAAATTATGCTGGTCACAAAAGTGATGGAAAAGATGTTTCAAGGGGTCTAACACCTGGAGGGGGGCATGGCGGAGTGGGATACAGGCCAAAAGTCCCGGGGAAAAATCTGGATGTGACTAGAGTTGGGCCGAACGGTTCGCCTGCGAACGGTTCCATGCGAACTTCGGTGGTTCACGTTCGCGTCCCGCAGGCGAACCTTTGCGGAAGTTTGGTTCGCCCCATAATGCACATGGAGGGTCAACTTTGACCCTCTACATCACAGTCAGCAGGCCCAGTGTAGCCAATTAGGCTACACTAGCCCCTGGAGCCCCACCCCCCCTTATATAAGGCAGGCAGCGGCGGCCATTACGGTCACTCGTGTGCTGCCTGCGTTAGTGAGAGTAGGGCGAGCTGCTGCAGACTGTCTCTCAGGGAAAGATTAGTTAGGCTTAACTTGTTCCTGTCTGGCTGCATACCTGTTCTGTGAACCCACCACTGCATACCTGTGCTGTGAACCCACCACTGCATACCTGTGCTGTGAACCCACCACTGCATACCTGTGCTGTGAACCCACCACTGCATACCTGTTCAGTGAACCTGCCACTGCATACCTGTTCTGTTCAGTGGACCCGCCACTGTATACCTGTTCATTGAACCCACCACTGCATACCTGTGCTGTGAACCCACCACTGCATACCTGTTCTGTGAACCCACCACTGCATACCTGTGCTGTGAACCCACCACTGCATACCTGTGCTGTGAACCCACCACTGCATACCTGTTCAGTGAACCTGCCACTGCATACCTGTTCTGTTCAGTGGACCCGCCACTGTATACCTGTTCATTGAACCCACCACTGCATACCTGTGCTGTGAACCCGCCACTGCATACCTGTTCTGTGAACCCACCACTGCATACCTGTTCTGTGAAACCACCACTGCATACCTGTTCTGTGAACCCACCACTGCATACCTGTTCTGTGAACCCACCACTGCATACCTGTTGTGTTCAGTGAACCTGCCACTGCATACCTGTTCTGTGAACCCGCCACTGTATACCTGTTCTGTTTAGTGAACCCGCCACTGTATACCTGTTCTGTTCAGTGGACCCGCCACTGTATACCTGTTCAGTGAACCCGCCACTGCATACCTGTTCTGTTCAGTGGACCCGCCACTGTATACCTGTTCAGTGAACCCGCCACTGCATACCTGTTGTGTTCAGTGAACCTGCCACTGCATACCTGTTCTGTGAACCCGCCACTGTATACCTGTTCTGTTTAGTGAACCCGCCACTGCATACCTGTTCTGTTCAGTGGACCCGCCACTGTATACCTGTTCAGTGAACCCGCCACTGCATACCTGTTCTGTTCAGTGGACCCGCCACTGTATACCTGTTCAGTGAACCCGCCACTGCATACCTGTTGTGTTCAGTGAACCTGCCACTGCATACCTGTTCTGTGAACCCGCCACTGTATACCTGTTCTGTTCAGTGGACCCGCCACTGTATACCTGTTCAGTGAACCCGCCACTGCACACCTGTTGTGTTCAGTGAACCTGCCACTGCATACCTGTTCTGTGAACCCGCCACTGTATACCTGTTCTGTTTAGTGAACCCGCCACTGTATACCTGTTCTGTTCAGTGGACCCGCCACTGTATACCTGTTCAGTGAACCCGCCACTGCATACCTGTTCTGTTCAGTGAACAGTTTGGTGTGTCAGTGTGAAGCAGTACCTTAATTACACTACCTGATTGATGTATACACATGCAAGATGTTTGAAAGCACTTTAGGCCTGTCATTTAGCATTCAATGTGATTTCTGCCCTTAAAACGCTGCTTTGCGTCAAATCCAGATTTTTCCCCGGGACTTTTGGCGTGTATCCCACTCCGCCATGCCCCCCTCCAGGTGTTAGACCCCTTGAAACATCTTTTCCATCACTTTTGTGGCCAGCATAATTATTTTTTTTTTTTCAAAGTTCGCATCCCCATTGAAGTCTATTGCGGTTCGCGAACTTTAACGCGAACCGAACCTTCCGCGGAAGTTCGCGAACCAGGTTCGCGAACCTAAAATCGGAGGTTCGGCCCAACTCTAGATGTGACGCAAAGCAGCGTTTTATGAACAGAAATCACATTGAATGCTAAATTGCAGGCCTAACGTGCTTTCAAACATCTTGCATGTGTATACATCAATCAGGGAGTGTAATTAGAGTTCTGCTTCACACTGACACACCAAACTCACAGTGCAACGCACCGCAAACAGCTGTTTGTGTAGCGACGGCCGTGCTGGACTGGTGCGCACCGTGGCCAGAGTGTAGGCCGTGGCGGTTTTCAAGCCCATATGGTCGCCGGGCTGAGGTAGCTCAATGATAGAACAACAGTGACTGTTCAGCTGATCAAATTTGGTCTGACTACAATGAAGCAACGACCTTATTATCTTTGGTGTGCCACCCCCCGAGACACTCATATAGCCGCCGATCATTGCTTCATTGTGATACACAAGCCCCTTCACCGCGGCGAAGTAATGATCACGAAGGGGAATTGGCACATGTACATGCCTTTTGTTTTGTTGTTGCAGCTGCAGTGCAGCCAGAAAAATTAGGCAGGCATGTACACGCACCAGAAAAATTAGTACAGCGGCCTTAAAAATTCAGGAATCCGCCTGGAGTCCTGGATCCTGTTGGTGGTGGCGGAGAAGTCAGTCAAGCAGCCTGCAGGCAGAGATGCTGTGTGGGGACTGACTTAGTCTTGGGGCAGGCCTGACCGTGCTTTGCAGACCAGGCATCCGTGGTCAGAGATGTCACCACTTGCCTTTCAACATCACGGTACAGTTTGGGTATCGCCTTTTTTGAGAAAAAATTGCGGCCTGGTATCTTCCAATGCAGTGTCTGGCTTTGCTTTTGTGTGCTGCTTTTCCTCAGGTGGTCATCCCATTGCCGTTTGTGCTTTGTAATCATGTGCCTTCGTAAGGTAGTTGTCCCTAAGCGGGTCTTGGTCTTTCCACGGCTCAATTTTCGGTGGCAGAGAGTACAGATGGCATTGCTCTCATCTGAGGCAGACACACAAAAAAATTTCCACACCGCTGAGCCCTGGGGTGATGGCGGCCAACTGAGTGTTAAGCGGAGTGCCAGAATCAAAGCAGGAGGAGGAAGATATGTCACGCTTCCGTGCAGAAGCTGCAAAAGATGAGGTGTTCTGTGTTAAATAGTCAACTACGTCCTGACAATATTGGGGGTTGATGGCACGTGCCTTCTTCTGAACACTGTACTTTGGTCGAGGGCCGCACGAAATCACGACAGCGTGACCTCGAACAGACCTGCCAGGTGGTCTGCCTATGCCTTTTGTTTTGTCCATATTAGGGGGGGGATGAAGTGAAAGGTATGCACTGACTTGACTAATACAATGTGCAGTCACACAGGTGCAGTTAACAGCTATGCACGGAGTAGTATATCACACTGCGTGCACTCAGCTCACGTAGGTAGGTGGGTGCACTGAGCACAACAGGTAGGTATATGCAGTAATAGGTATTACAATGTGCACCTGTCACACACAGACAGGTAGCGGACAGGCACAGTGACACTGCGTGCGCTCACGTAGGTGGGTGGGTGCACAGTGAACAACAGGTAGGTATATGCAGTGATGGGTAATGTGCATCTGTCACACACACAGGTAGTCACTGAATGTGCTGGGCCTGGCAGTGGCACACACAATAGGAATTACCAAGGCTGTCTATGCAACACAAGTGTCAGTGGGACACACAGAAAAAAAAATAGATCACAAGAACAAGGTTATCTCTCAAAAGAGCTGCAGAGGGGTGCTTTTTTTAGCAATAAGAATCAGCAAGGAGCAAGCTAACAAGCCTACAAGAGCCTAACTAAGCTTTCCCTATAAGTCTCTGCACAGCAGCAGCTCTCCCTTCTCTAATTACTGCAGGCACACGAGTGAGTCCAAAGCCTGATGCCGTCTGCCTTTTATAAGGGGGGAGTGGCTCCAGGAGGGAGTGTAGCCTGATTGGCTACAATGTGCCTGCTGACTGTGATGTAGAGGGTCAAAGTTGACCCTAATGATGCATTATGGGGGCGAATCGAACGTCCGGTAAAGTTTGCGGTTCCCCCGTGATCGTGAACCCCCAGAAGTTCGCCTGGAACCGTTCGCCGGCGAACCGTTTGGGCCATCTCTATTGGGCACTAAGGTTGGGGTTGGTGGGGAGATGAGAGTGAAGGGGGTGAGGCACTGATGGCGGAGAAGCACTGATGGAGAAGGCGGGCACTGAGGTTGGAGGGGGTGGAGCACTGATGGAGAAGGTGGGCACTAAGTGTGGAAGAGGTGAAGCACTGAGGATGGAAGGGGCGGGGCACTGAGGTTGGAGGGAAGAGCACTGAGGGTAAGGGATGCTGAGCAGTGAGGGTGGAGGGGGTGGGGCACTGAGGATGGAGAGGGTGGAGCACTAAGGGTGGGGAGGGTGTAGCACTAAGGGTGGAGAGGGCAGGGCACTGAGTGTAGAGAGGGCGGGGCACTGAGTGTAGAGGGGGCAGGGCACTGAGTGTAGAGGGGGCGGGGACAGAGGCCAGAGGGGACAAGCACTTACCGAAATCTTGGTGAACACTGACAGCAGAAGAGACAGCGCTGATAGATACATCTGGATTCTTTCTCCTCCGAACCTCCTCTGCAGATACTCGGGCATGGTGACAATCTGCAGCGGGAATAAAAACCATTCACATGAATCACTATTAAGTTACACAACTCTATTTTGAGGTTTTATTTGTACTCCTAGAGAAATCCCATCAACCAGAGGCGGCCTTGGGGGGGGCTGTAGTCATGCCCACTGCGCTCGTTCTTCCTGGTCTGCTCATGAGCCAGCGGCGCACGTGTCCTTGATTGCATGTCGAGAGCGCCCAGCGCATTGACATCATGATTTACGTCATGCGTATACCACTCCCGGCCATGGGCGCGCAAAATACCACCGACCCAGTGCCGACCCCTGTGAGTCTACGCCAATCAACCTCTCACGGGACTCAGGAGCATCTTATTTTGGCATTTTCTAAACAGGTAAAGATCCTACAATACCACCAATAAAATCAGAGTCAGCCAGCAAAGTCAGGCCAACCGACACAACACATATCACCCTGTCCCCTGGTGGTGGTGCAGAAAAGGCATCTCCCCAGCTCCCCATTCAGCCTAGCACCCATCCCCAGCTAGCCTGGTACACACCCCTAGCTCCTCATCCAGCCTCTACCTATCATTAGCTCCCCAGCCAGTCTGGTACCCATCCGCAGCACCCCAGCTAGCCTAGCACCTATACCCAGCCAGCCTGGTACACACCCCAAGCTTCCCAGCCAGCCTCTATCTATCCCCAGCTTCCCAGCCAGCCTCTACCTATCCTTAAAGAGAACCCGAGGTGGGTTTGAAGAATATTATCTGCATACAGAGGCTGGATCTGCCTATACAGCCCAGCCTCTGTTGCTATCCCAAACCCCCCTAAGGTCCCCCTGCACTCTGCAATCCCCCATAAATCACAGCCACGCTGCTGACAAACAGCTTGTCAGAGCTGGCTGTGTTTATCTCTATAGTGTCAGTCTGCTGCTCTCCCCGCCTCCTGCAGAACTCCAGTCCCCGCCTGCATCCATTACCTCCCTGCTGATTGGAGGGAAGGGACGGGGGCAGGGACCGGAGCTATGCAGGAGGCGGGGGAGCAGCTGAGACTGACACTACAGATGTAAACACAGCCTCACAGCACGGCTGTGATTTATGAGGGATTGCAGAGTGCAGGGGGACCTTAGTGGGGTTTGGGATAGCAACAGAGGCTGGGCTGTATAGGCAGATCCAGCCTCTGTATGCAGATAACATTCTTTAAACACACCTCGGGTTCTCTTTAAGGTGGCCAATAACGGTCCAATTTCTAGCGAAAAATCGTTCAAGCAATCAGAAATTCTGAAACGAAAAATCGTTCACTACACCATCAACTAACCAATCATTGCTTCCTATCTATCATGACCAACAAGAAAATCCAAAGTTTTTTATAATCGTTCATTATCGATTGTGCCCATCAACTGAGATTATTTACAACCAATCCGATCAGAATTTCTGATCCCTCTAACGATTTTTCACCTGAAATTGGACCGTTAGGGGCCAGCTTTAGTTTCCCAGCCAGTCTGATAATCACCCGTAGTGCCCCAGCTAGCCTAGTACCCATCTCCAGTTTATTGGTTGACTTAGTGGCCTTTAACAAACGTAATTGTTTTTAAACCCTAATAAGGCGTACTGCATTAGAGGTGGACAAGCCCGTGAGCATGGTGGTATGGTAGATGGCCTACACTTATGGCTCCATGTCCCGCATATGACACTCGCCCCAGTCCTCACGTACTCTAAGGCCGCCTCTGCATCAACTTTTCCACTTGATCAAATAATTTGTAAAATCTAACCTACATACCACACACACACGATCGATTTTTCTGAACATACAGTATAACAAAAAAGGAGGGGGGAAAAAAGTTAAACTTATGTATTTTTCTATCTCATTTTTTTCTGCTGTCTTTAGAGCTGTAACTAAAAGTGTTAATAAACTAATGGATACAGGGAGCCAGTCGGAAGGGCTGTTTAGATAAACTGTGTAGCCACGAAGTGAAGAGGAAGGAGGGGCAGTATCTGCTTCCTCAGACAGACATCAGCTAGAACAGGACTGCATTGTTCTGATAACTATGTGCAGCTGCACAATACAGAGACATTAGGTTTTGGGCACATGTTTGATGCCCACCTGGCTTTTTTGGCAAGATTTGGTTGAAGATAGAGTCAACCAGGGCCCTAGTCTCTGTTCCAGGCCTTAGGCACCTGCCTAGGCACTTGCCTTGCGGATGCTCTGGCTCTGTCTGTCAGGCTTGGTCTCCACCAGTTGACCACTGAATGGATTCAGAGCCATCAGGAACTGATTCCCAGAAACAGCCAACAGTAAGGGCCTGTTTCCACTACACGCAGATTGGATGCAGATTCTGGATGCAGAAAAACTGACTCCAATGAATGCCTATGGGCCCGTTTCCACTAAACGCAATATTTCTGATGCAGATTTTCCCCTAGGTATTCATTGGAGTCAGTTTTTCTGCATCCATTCTGCATCCGATCTGTATGTAGTGGAAACAGGCCCTAACCGGCTGTGTCTACCACAAAGCATTACACGCCAAACACGTGTGAAGGGTTTCCCAAAGCAGCTTCACACGTCCAGAATATCTAATTCAAAGTGCAAAGCTTCTGTTTCTGATGCATTTATGGTGATCCAGGCCAGACACAAAAGAAATATCATCTGGGTATTGTCTGCGAATTCAGTTCCATTATCCATTGAGTTTAAATGCTGCACCACCCTTTATCTGTCACCAGGTGGCAGTGTCACACCACTAACTGAACACAAACTACTGTGCAGACCATCACATCATAATAGTTATCAGTATGGACTGTGGAGGGGCTGGGTACAGGTGTGGAATGAAAAGAATGGGGGGGGGGGGGGGGACTATTAGGGTGAAGCAACGCAGTACATAAAGGGCCTGTTTCCAGTATGGCAAATTCGCTTGCTTTGGTCGCATGAGAATTTGCATACGTAATGTATTTAAATGGGACTGTTTCCATTACAGGCGAAATTTGCTTCCCCCCCCCCCCCCACGAAAAAAAAAACCAAAAAAAGGCCCCCTCTGTAACATTTTCCGAGAGGTTTAGGCGTTTTCGCGCTTACACGTTTTCACATGCGGATATCAGTAGTAGCGAATGGTGACGGGAAAATTGAAAAAAAAAATTGCTTATGCATGCGAATTTGCATGAAAAAAAACACACCAATTCTATGTGGCTTCGCCTAGGTATAGTGGAAACAGGCCTTAAGGGTGGGCGAAAGGAAATACAGCATTAACCCCACACTAAATACTGATAAGTACATAGGGCAGCATGGTAGCCCTCTCGCCTTGCAGCGCTGGCTACCCGGTTCATATCCCAGCCAGGGCACTATCTGCACGGAGTCTGTATGTTTTTCCTGTGTCTGTGTGGGTTTCCTCCGGGAACTCCAGTTTCCTCCCACATCCCAAAAACATACAGATAAGTTAATTGGCTTCCCCTAAATTGGCCCTAGACTACAATACATACACTACACGATACATACATAGACATATCACTATGGTAGGGATTCGATTGTGAGCTCCTCTGAGGGACAGTTAGTGACAAGACAAAATATACTCTGTACAGCGCTATAGTATATGGAATGAATGGACATTGAGTGTTGCCTGCTGGTGCTGCTTTTGAACAGGGGCATAGCCAGTGCCCATCCCCCAATCCTCCCCCCCCCCCCCCCCCCTTTTCCCCAAGAAAAAATCTAAGGCACCTTTGTACACGTTTTAGGAAGCCTTTGTGATTAATAGCCAGAAGTACCCCCCTCCCCTCCCAATATTAGATAGCCCTTCAGTATAGCTAGGTACCTGCCAGTAATAGGCAGGGCCGGGCCGAGGCATAGGCTGGAGAGGCTCCAGCCTCAGGGCGCAGTGTAGGAGGGGGCGCACAACTCATTCAGCTGTCATTCCCAATTGTTTATGAAGCAGAAAAAAATAAGAAAAGGGGATACATGACAGTGACTGCAAGCCAGATAACTAGATATTAAGGTGTTGGGGGGTTGGGGGCCCTGGGGCGCCTCTTAGTCTAATAGCAATCCGTGTGTGACAGCTGGGGTGGGAGGGATGAAGGGGCGCACTTTGGTGTCTCAGCCTTGGGTGCTGGAAGACCTTGTCCCGGCTCTGGTAATAGGTAGACCCATCGTGTGAGCCAGGCCCCTTGAAACCCAGCAGGTCCTAGGCATCTACCTAGGTTGTGTTGTGGGCAATCTGGCTCTGGTCAGACAGCAGACTAGATGTATGACTTTACAGCCATTAGAAGCTCTTGAAAGTTGATAATATATGCGCATCTGTCATCGAGCACTTACCCCGGAGGAGATGTACACCGGCACAAAGATCCACGCCAGAGCAAGCAATATATACGTGGCCTAAAGAGACACAGAATATCCCAACATTAGTCAGAGAAGCAATTTACCTTAATGCCTCTATGGAGGCTGCCATATTTATTTCCTTTTAAACAATCCAGATTGCCTGGCTGTTCTGCTGATCCTCTTCCTGGACATTTAGCCCTAGCCCCTGAACAAGCATGCAGATCAGGTGTTTTTTTTTTTTTTTTTATTTATTTACAAAAACCCAGCATGGCAATTCACCAGGATATTTACCTCATGCAGTATTTAATTCTGTATTTTAAGGAATCATGCGGTATTCCATTTGGTAGGTGATTATTGCAGCGCAGGGAACATGGATGACAGATGTGATACAGACATTGTTTATTATACTGACAAGTAAAGAGCAAGTCCAGGCTGCATGAAATTATCATAAAATTTGTATCAGCTCTAAACCAACATATCTTATTAACCTTTTTTTAATTACTAAATTAGATCATTGTGAAATTAGGGAATATGTTTTTATGAGTGACTTTCTTATTTTCCTGAAGTGTAATTAGTTTTCCCCTTCTCTCTGTTCTGTTTCCTCCCTTCTATAGCCTTCTGAATGGTGCTTTGTTAGTTACCGTACTTAAAGGAAATCTTAAATCCATGCGCCTCCTTGCCGCGCTCCCACAGCTGGGAGCTTTCTGCGCATGCGCAGTACGTAAAAATCTCTACTGAGCATGCACAAAGTGCTCCCAGCATGCACAGTAGCCGCCGACTGTCGGTGACAGGCCAGCTTTGCGGGGGTCGCTGCCGCTTGCTGGGGGGACTCAGGAGGACGTTGTGGGCACAGGATGACGCTAGGGGGGCTACAAGAAGCCCCAGGTAAGTTAAACTGTTTTTTTATTTAGACTTAAGTAACCCTTTAAAGGAAACCTGTAATGAGAAAAACCTCCCCTGGGGGGGGTACTCACCTCGGGAAGCCTCCAGATCCTATCGAGGCTTCCCCCGTCCTCCTGTGTCCCACGGTGGTCTCGCTCTGGCCCTCCAAACGGCGGCAATGTAAATATTCACCTTCCCGGCTCCAGCGCAGGCGCAGTATTGGCTCTCCGCCTCGGAGATAGGCAGAAATAGCCGATCGCTGTCGGGCCGCTCTACTGCGCAGGTGCAAGTCTCCTGTACCTGTGTAATAGAGCGGACCGGACTGAGATTGGGTATTTCCACCTATCTCTGTGCTGAGAGCCGCAACAGCGCCCCCGCTGGAGCCAGGAAGGTAAAAAAAACAGCGCTTCTCAGGCTTGTCGACAGAGGATTCCCGGGACACTTCGGGGGAGCCAGTGCTGGACTGTCTGCAGCTACAGAGGAGGGGGAGCCTCATTGGGACTCTGAGGCTTCCCCCTCCCGAGGTGAGTACCCCCCAGGGGATGTTTTTTGTTACAGGTTCTCTTTAAGGGCTGGTACACACCACGCTATTTTTCCATCACATCAATGGGAAATTTCCCACTGTCCAATAATTTCCAGCATGTCCAATCTGCTTCTGATCGAGAAAGAGAATCGATTTTGAGATCAGTACTGCACAAAATCGATCCCGTTCTCAGTCGGAAGCAGATTGGACGTGCTGGAAGTTATCAGACAGTGAATTTACCTTCAATGTGATGGGAAAATTGCATTGTGTGTGCAGGCATGAGGAGCATATTAATGATACAATCTTGATTGTACAATATCACCACGTCTATGTAATATGATCGATTACCTCTAGTAACCATTCAAAGTGTATTCCCTCAGTTTACCCATCTACTACACTTGGTAAGATTGGACAAAAGAGATTGTATCATTAGTGGGAACCTTAAATAGGACCTGAACTCAGAACTTCCTCTCTGCTTTGAAGGATAAGCAACAGCATAATGACCTTCCAAAACAAACATTTCTTTGTTACAGCTGATACACATCCTGCAATAAATATGCAGAGTGTCTACTTCCTGCTTTCATGGAAGCAGACATAGGGTTAACATCCTGTGTTTATATATTAGCTGCACTGCCGAGGCAGCCAGCTGGCACTCAGAGATCAAATTACAGTGGTGATTAGTCACAGATGAGGGGTTATTAGACAGGCTAAACCCTCTAAATACATACAGGGTGCATTTCTCTGTGTTTTCTTTCTGTCCTGTGCAAGAGGTCAGGACTGGTCTCTACAATGCCTGGTTGTTGCCGGAAGCACCAATTAGCTGAAAGGGAACCTGGGATCTGATTGGCTGCTACAATCAGACCGTTTTCCCTACAGAGAGCCTGTCTTGGCAGTTGGCATGATGGGCCTGGAGCTGGTGTTATTGGTCTCTGCAGTTTATTGGGGCGTGAAGCCCTCAGACAGCTCAGTGCCATCCCCCCCTGGTACATCTTCACCCGTCCGCTTACATTCCATTCAAATCCGGCCACCGCGATGCCGCCTGCCGCTCCAGTGCCCGCCAGTCCGATAAACAGCCCCGAGCCCTCGCTGCTGGCAAAGAGGGACGCGCCAATCTGACGGGGAGAAGAGAGAGAAATCGTTACAACCAATCTCACACCCTGACTGCAGACTTCACTTCCCTGCATTTCACACTGGACTCCACACATCTCATCTCTGCTACACACATACAATTTTGATTGAGCAAAATGAGTAATTTACTGACATTATTATTATTATTATTGCTCTATAAAGCGCCAACATATTCCGTGGTGCTGTACACAGTAAGACATAAACACGGGGTACATAATAACACAGGCAATGGTACACACCCAATATAGACACCGGCACAGGATAAGTAGACATAATAATTACAGTGACAATTGTAACATGATGATCTAAATCTATAGCAAATTCTAAGACACAAAGGGTGGGAGAGCTCTGCCCTTGCGAGCTTACAACTTAAAGGAGGGCTCTGACATATAAGTGGATTTTTGGATGAGGAATTTGGAGTTGAAAAGCGTGACTTGTTTCTGCCCATCGCTGCGCAGGCCGTAGACTGCAGATTGAGGGACTCCTGGGATGGCGAATTCGTACATCGCATGCAAATTCCGACCGACTTTCATTAGCTGCTGTAAAAACCTGCTTGAAAATTGCTCACTTTGGGGGTGTTTTTCAGCCAAAGGACCAGAGAATCTAATCACAGTAAACGGCACCATGAAAAAAGAGCAATACATGAGGATTCTCAATGACAACATCAGGCAGTCTGCAGAGATACTTGGCCTTGGGCACCAGTGGACATTTCAGCATGACGATGACCCAAAACACACAGCAAAAGTGCTGAAGAAATGGTTAGCAGACAACAACATTAATGTTTTGGAGTGGCCCAGCCAGAGTCCCGACTTGAATCCAATTGAGAATCTGTGGAGGGAGCTAAAGATCAGGGTGATGGCAAGAAGACCCTCCAACCTGAAAGATTTGGAGCTCATTGCTAAAGATGAATGGGCAAAATACCTGTGGAGACATGCAAAAAGCTGGTCTGCAATTATAGGAAGCGTTTGATTGCTGTAATCGCCAATAAAGGCTTTTCTATTGATTATTGAGAAGGGTATGAATTATTTTGGACTGCACACTTTATGCTCAAATGAAAATAAAAGCTGACAAATGTTTTTTTTGTTTATTTCCCACAATAATGCCTTTTGTACATCGTCTTATTATCTTTTGGGAGACACCTGTCATTTCCTGTCACAAAATGACTTGCTGGTTGAGTAAAAGTAACTTTAAGTCAAAATTTGCCAGGGGTATGAATAATTATGGGCAGCACTGTAGATAGACCAATATTAATATAGGAAGTATTGCTGATGCTAAAACCAGGAAAATTACAGTAAAAGTGGGAATTCTGAATACAGGATACAGTACCCATAATACTACACTGCCTCTTTCATGCTACTGCATACCCCTCTCCCCCCACTCCCTGAACCTGTATTATACATAACACTGATGGGCTGTGCTGTGATTGGCTGATCTGGGGCCTGTATAGCAGGATCTGGGGTTGCAGCGCTGGAGATTTGGGCTCACGTTCTCACATTTGCGTCCTTCCCTCAGGGACAGAGCAGGCTGGGGGATCTCTGCCAAGAAGTACAGCAAGTTCAGAAAGCGAGAAATCTCCCACTAATCCGATTCACAAATCCCGACGAATCCTCCCAGATGTCATCCCTGCGATGAGGAGTTAACCCTTGTATTACCCAGCATCCTCTGTGGATCGCCATCCCAGGAATCCCTCAATCAGCCATCTACAGCCTGCGCAGCCATGGGCAGAAACAACTCCAAATTCCTTATCCAAAAATCCACTTAGATGTCAGAGCCCTCCTTAAAGGGAACCTAAACTGAGAAGGATGTGGATTTTTCCTTTTAAAATAATACCAGTTGCCCGACTCTCCTGCTGATCGTGTGTCTATAATACTTTTAGCCACAGCCCCTCAACAAGCATGCAGCAGATCAGGTGCTCTGACTGAAGTCAGACTGGATTAGCTGCATGCTTGTTTCAGGTGTGTGATTCAGCCACTACTGCAGCCAGAGAGATCAGCAGGACTGCCAAGCAACTGGTATTGTTTAAAGGAGAACTGAAGTGTGAGGAATATGGAGGCTGCCATATTGATTTCCTTTTAAGCTATACCAGTTGCCTGGCAGCCCTGCTGATCGATTTGCCTGCAGTAGTGTGAATCACACCAGAAACAAGCATGCATCTAATCTTGTCAGATCTGACAAAAATGTCAGAAACACCTGATCTGCTGCATGCTTGTTCAGGGGCTATGGCTGAAAGTATTGGAGGTAGAGGATCTGCAGGATAGCCAGGCAACTGGTATTGCTTAAAAGGAAATAAATATGGCAGCCTCCATATACCTTTCATTACAGTTCTCCTTTAAGAGGAAACATCCATATCCCTCTCAGTTTAGGTTCCTTTTAAGGCCCTGTTCACATTATAAATCGCCAGCGCTATCGCAAACGCTGAACGATTTATTGAGAGTTTTCTAAGCGCTTTTGCAAAGCGATTCATTTTTTCATTTCCTGACACAAGTCAGGAAGTGAACTCTTTCACCCGGAAATGAATAAATACAATGTATTTATTTATAGAAAGCGCATTGTGATTTCCCTATACCTTCCATTGAGCCAAAGCGCTCAGAAAATGGTACAGGCAGCGCTTTTGGAAGCGGAACGCAATCGAACCGCTCAGATGTAAACTCTCTCATAGGGAATCATTGCACAAGTGCTTATGTGGCGCAAAAATCCTTCAAGCTGGCTTCACACTGAATATTGGCGGTGCGGCAGCTGCACCGCACCACCAGAAACAGGCCTTCGGCGATTACTGCATTACTATGCGGTATCCTGTCATCCGGCCAAGCAGGAAGTGACACTTACTTCCTGTCGGTCAAGCAATCACATGCAGGGAAGCCTACTCTACAAAATACATTTATGCGCATGCGCAATGCGTAAAACCTGCGGTGGGATTTTACACTGACAGGCGTCACCATAGACTTACATGACTTCTGGTCCGCCGCACGTCGATGCAGAACCGCGCGGTAACGAAGTTTTGGACGCGCGTTAGGCTGACTACTTCTGGTGCACCGCACAGCAGGTAATGTGAAATCACCCATAGACTTTCATTGCCCTAGCGGTAAAACGCGGTAAATTGCCACAGCTCACCGCGCTAGTGTGAAAGGGCCCTCAGTGTTTTCCAATCACACAATGAGAAGACAAAGAGAACCTGCACCTTTCTGTATGCCAAATAATCCGTCGTCATGGTTGCAAGGACACATATTTTCACTCACCTCCCCCATTTACAGAATCGTAGCGGGGAGCTGAATTATAACTGGTTAGTTTTCAGAAGTCACAGAAGGGTTTGTGCTGCTCGGATATCTTATATACAGGATAATATGTTACCACCAGTAGTTTATGTTTCCCCAGCGGGTGAAGCATATGTGAAATGTGAAGCACAGATTATATACTTACCGGCCACCAGGCCATATTGCGTCCGGCGAGGAAATATCCGCTCAGCGTGTTTCTGTTCACTCTGCATGACGACTGGAAGACAAAGAGAGGATTAAAGAGTAAGTTCAGAGTATTATCTATATACCGTATATAAAATCGGATGTGTGTATGTGCCGCGATCACGCGAAAACGGCTTGACCGATTTTAACGAAACTTGGTACACAGATCCCTTACTACCTGGGATGATATGTTCTGGGGGTCTCGGGTCCCCCTGCACATGTGGGCGGAGCTACAAACAGCAAATCAGATTTCACCCATTCAAGTCAATGGAAAAATGTAAAAGACTGCCATTCTCACAGTAATCAAGCCAGAGTCCCCAGACTTGGCACAGTTGGTCACTTGGTGACAGAGGTTACGAATTTAGGAAAAATGGGAGGAGCATAAAACAGCCAATCAAATTTCAGCCATTCATTTTAAATGGGAAAATGTAAACTGCAACCATTCTTACACTGTTAATCGCAGGGTTCTCAAACTTGCCACACTTGGTCACTGGGTGAATGCGATTAAGATTCAAGAAAGTGGGTGGAGCCTACAACAGCCAATCAAAATTCACCTATTGATTTTCAAGGGTAACATTTACATTGCTACCATTCTTACACTGTTAATGGCAGAGGCATCAAACCTGATACAGTCAGTCTATTGGGTGACTGGGGTCCAAATTCACTAAAGGGGTGGAGCCACAAACAGCCAATCAGATTTGTTAGCTTGATTTCAGCCCTTCTGTTATTGGCAGGGTTCTCAAACTTCACACAGTTGGCCACTGGGTGACTGGGACTAATATTCAGGAAAGTGGGTGGAGCCTACAGCAGCCAATCAAAATTTACCTTTTGATTTTCAAGGGGAATATTTACATTGCTCCCATTCATACACTCTTAATGGCAGAGGCCTCAAATCTGGTACAGTCAGTCACTGGGAGACTGGGGTTTAAATTCTGAAGGGAGCGGGCCAAACACAGCCAATCAGATTTGTTTAATTTCAATGGTAACATGCAACTTATTTATGCCAAGGACCCCAAAGCTCATAAACTTGGTCATTAAGTGACTGTATGTCAAGATTAGAAATAGTGGGCGGAGCCAAAAACAACTCACTTTTTACATTGGAAAATATAAACTGCAGCTTTTCTTACACTGTTAATGGCAGGGTTCTCAAACTTCACACAGTTGATCACTGGGTGACTGGAATTAATATTCAAAAAAGTAGGTGGAGCCTACAAGAGCCAATCAAAATTCACCTACTGATTTTTAAGGGGAATATTGAGACTGCAGCCATTCTTACACTGTTAATGGCAGAGGCCTCAAACCTGCTACAGTCGGTTGTTAAGTGTCTGGGGTTCAAATTCAGTAAAGGGGCGGAGCCAAACACAGCCAATCAGATTTCTTTGCTGCATAAACTGCTTCCATTAGCAGAATTTTGATGCCAGGAACCCAAAAACTCACAAACTTGATCACTGAGTGACTGTGTGTCAAGGTTACAAAAACTGGGTGGAGTCAAAAACAGATTTTTCTGGGAAATTGTAAACTGCAGCCTTTCTTCACTGTTAATGGCAGGGTTCTCAAACTTTGCACAGCTGGTTACTGGGTGACTGGGATTAATATTCAGAAAAGTGGGTGGAGCCTAAAATGCCAATCAAAAATCACATTTCGCTTTTCAAGGAGAATATTAAAATTGCTACCATTCTTGCACTGTTAATGGCACAAGCCTCAAACCTGGTACAGTTGGTCATTGGGTCACTGGGGTTCAAATTCAGAAAAGGGGACAGAGCCACAAACAGTCAATCAGATTTGTTTCATTTCATGGGAAAGTACAAATTATCATTGCCAAGGACCCCAAAGCTCACAAAATTGGTCATTGAGTGACTGTGTGTCCAGGTTACAAAAAGTGGGCGGAACCAAAACCAAATTTCACTGGGAAAATATAAACTGCAGCCATTCTTACACTGTTAATGGCAGGGTTCTCAAACTTTGCCCAGATAATAATAATTGCAGTATTTGTATAGCGCCTTTCTCCTGTCGGACTCAAAGCGCTTGCGAGGCAGCCACTAGAGCACACTCAGTAGGCAGTAGCAGTGTTAAGGAGACTTGCCCAAGAAACTCCTTACTGAATTAGGTGCTGGCTTACTGAACAGGCAGAGCCGAGATTTGAACCCAGGTGGTCACTGGGTGACTGAGATTAATATTCAGGGAAGTGGGTGGAGCCTATAATAGCCAATCAAAATTCACCTGTTGATTTTCAAGGGGAATATTTAAATTGCTGCCATTTTTACACTGCTAATAGCAGATGCTTCAAACCTGCTACAGTTGATCATTGGGTGACTGGGGTTCAAATGCTGGAGAGGGGGTGAAGCCACAAACAGCCAATCTGATTTGTTTAATTTCTATGGGAATATACAAATTATTGATGCCAAGGACCCCAAAGCTCACAAACTTGGTCACTGAGTGTTTGTGCGTTAGGGTTAGAAAGTGGGCGGAGCCAACACCAGTCAAATACATACCCGGGCAACGCTGGGTCATCAGTGGGTGGAGACAAATACACATTTCCCTGGGAAAATGTAAACTGCAGCCATTCTTACACTGTTAATGGCAGGGTTTTTAAACTTTGCACAGTTGGTCACTGGGTGACTGAGATTATATATATATATATATATATATATATATATATATATATATATATATATATATATATATATATATATATATATATATATATATATATTCAGAAAAGTGGGTGGAGCCTACAAAAGTGAATCAAACTTCACCTATTGCTTTTCAAGGGGAATATTTAATTGCTGCCATTCTTGCACTCTTAATGGCACAGGCCTCAAACCTGGTACAGTTGGTCATTGGGTGACTGGGGTTCAAATTCAGAAAAGGGGGTGGAGCCACAAGCAGCCAATCAGATTTTTTCATTTCAATGCAAATTATTGATACCAAAGACCGCAAAGCTCACAAACTTGGTCATTGAGTCATTGTGTGTTAGGGTTAGAAAAAGTGGGTGGAGCCGACACCAGCCAAATACATACCCGGGCAACGCCGGGCAATCAGCTAGTCATCTATAAATCTGAATGCTGTACCTGTGTGTAGCCATTGCCTGCCGCTGTCACATACGCAAAGAAGCTTACATACAAAGTCCAGGGCAAGCACTGAAAGGTAAACATTAAAGGACAAACAGCCTGAAAGGGATATGGAGGCTGCCATATTTATTTCCTTTTAAACAATGCAGATTGCCTGGCTGTCCTGATCCTCTGCCTCTAATACGTTTAGCCATAGCCCCTGAACAAGCATTCAGCAGATCAGGTGCTCTGACTGAAGTGTGACCGGATTAGCTGCATGCTTGTTTCAGGTGTGTGATTCAGACACTACTGCAGCCAAATAGATCAGAAGGACTTCCGGGAAACTTGTGTTGTCTAACAGGAATTAAATATGGCAGCCTCCATATCCCTCTCAGTTTACCTAAGCTGCATGCTGGCTGCCGGAAGTTGTGACATTCACAGCGTTGCATTATTCGCTCGCAGTAACTTTGTCACACGCCGCCATCACTCAGGTATATAGGTGTATGTCTCTGGAAGCCCCGTTAAAGTGGACCCAAACTAAACAATTTTTTAATTAAAATTATTTAGTTGCACCACTCTGACTCATATAAAGATACATACACACTCCTTCAAGCCTATGAGCATTTCAGTGCATGCTTTTCCCCCTTCTCTTTCCATAACTAGGCTTATACAGGTGGCAGCCATTACTTCTGAGCTTAGTAGGAGGGTTTAGACCATGCGTGTGTTTGTCATCAGCTACCCTCCCTCACAGGGGCGTCGTCTATGTGAAATCTCACACAAGCTGAGATCACCTCCCCTGTGACATCATCAGTAGCAGCCTGTGTTTTGTTTTTTATCTCCTCCACCAGTCTGCCGGATTCTGTCCCGGCAATATGAAAGGAAGGGAGGGGTTCCTCCAATCAATGTAAAATATTTTATATTTGTTATCATGCAGCTGAAAAAAGGCTGTTATTTATCATTCTAATTTAGAAAATAGATTTTATTTCTGAAATCTTGTATTTTTAATTTGGGTCCACTTTAAGCATAGTTAAAGGAGCTCTCTAGTGATGAGAACACTCTGCTACTCCCAGTCCATGCAGTGGCAGCAGAATAAATCCTGAATGACTTTCCCATATAGATTACAATATAATACCATAAAATATTTAGGAAATTATTTAAACCCCTCATGAAGTACACAATGAGCACATTAAAGAGTACATAGTCATGTCACTGACTGTCTTCAGAGGAGCTCACAATCTAATCCTACCATAGTCTAATGTCCTACCATATTATTATTATGTACTAGCTGGACGCCCGGCGTTGCCCGGGAATGTATTTGGCTAAAATTGGCTCTGCCCACTTTTCCTAAGCCTAACACACAATTACTTAATGACCAAGTATGTGAGCTTTGCGGTCTTTGGCATCAATAATTTTCAATGAAATAAAATTAATCTGATTGGATGTGGCTCCACCCCTTTTCTGAATTTGAACCCCAATCACCCAATGGCCAACTGCACCAGGTACAGGTGATTAACAGTGCAAGAATGGCAGCAATTAAATATTCCCCTTAAAAATCAATAGGTGGATTTTGATTGGCTTTTATAGGCTCCACCCACTCTTCTGAATATTAATTCCAGTCACCCAGTGACCAACTGTGCAAAGTTTAAAAACCCTACCATTAACAGTGTAAGAATGGCTGCAGTTTACATTTGCGCAATGAAATTTGTATTTGTCTCCACCCACTTATTTCCTAACATTGTTCAGGTATGTATTTGGCTGGTGTTGGCTCCGCCTACTATTTCTAACCCTAACACACAATTACTCAATAACCAAGTTTGTGAGCTTTGCAGTCTTTGGCATCAATAATTTGCATTGAGATTAAACAAATCTGATTGGCTGTTTGTGGCTCCACCCCTTTGTCTGAATTTTAACCGCAGTCACCCAATCACCAACTGTACCAGGTTTAAGGCTTGTGCCATTAACAGTGCAAGAATGGTAGCAATTACATATTCCCCTTGAAAATCAATAGGTGCATTTTGATTGGCTTTTGTAGGCTCCACCCACTACTCTGAATATTAACCCCAGTCACCCAGTGACCAATTGTGCAAAGTTTGAGAACCCTGCCATTAAAAGTGTAAGAATTGCTGCAGTTTACATTTTCTCAGTGAAATTTGTATTTGTCTCCGCCTACTGATGACCCAGCATTGGCCGATTATGTATTTTGCAGGTGTTGGCTGCGCCCACTTTTCCTAACCCTAACACACAATTACTCAATGACCAAGTTTGTGAGCTTTGCGTTCTTTGGCATCAATAACCTGCATTAAAATGAAACAACTCATATTGGCTGTTTGTGGCTCCACCCTCTTTTATAAATGTAAACCCCAGTCACGCAATGATCAACTGTACCAGGTTTGAGGCCTGTGCCATTAACAGTGCAAGAATGGCAGCAATGAAATATTCCCCTGAAAAATCAATAGGTAATTTTTGATTGCCTTTTGTAGGCTCCACCCACTTTTCTGAATATTAACCACAGTCACCCAGTAACCAACTGTGCAAAGTTTGAGACCCCTACCATTAACAGTTTAAGAATGGCTGCTGTTTACATTTTCCCAGTAAAATTTGTATTTGTCTCCGCCCACTTATGACCCAGCATTGCCCGCTTATGTATTTGGCTGGTGTTGGCTGTGCCCACTTTCCTAACCCTAACACACAATTAATCAATTACTCAATTACCAAGTTTGTGAGCTTTGCAGTGTTTGGCAACAATAATTTGCATTGGAATGAAACAAATCTGGCAATTTGTGGCTCCACCCCCTTTCTGAAATTGAACCCCAGTCACCCAATGATCAACTGTACCAGGTTTGAGGCTTGTGCCATTAACAGTGCAAGAATGTCAGCAATGTAAATATTCCCCTTGAAAATCAATAGGTTAATTTTTATTGGCTTTTATAGACTCCACCCACCTTTCTAAATATTAATCCCAGTCACCCAGCGACCAACTGTGCAAAGTTTGAGAGCCCTGCCATTAACAGTGTAAGAATGGCTGCAGTTTACATTTTCCAGTATTTGTCTCTTTTTGGTTATGGGAATAAAAAGTATCCTATACGTTATTCCAGGTAATGTACTATGTGTGTGCCAAATTTCATTCAAATCCGTTCAGCCGTTTTTGCGTGATCGAGTAACAAACATCTAAACATCTAAACATCCAAATATCCAAACATCCGAACTTTCCCATTTATTATATTAGTAGGATTTATATAGCACTGAAATCTCCTGCAGCACATTACAGAGTACATAGTCATGTCACTGACTGTCCTCAGAGGAGCTTACAATCTAATCCTACCATAGTCATAGTCTAATGTCCTATCATATTATTATTATGTACTAGCTGATTGCCCGGCGTTGCCCGGGTATGTATTTGGCTGGTGTTGGCTCCGCATACTTTTTCTAACCCTAGGGGCTCTTTCACACCAGAGCCCTTTTTCGGCTTTTTAACGCAAAGTCTATACTTTGTGTTAACCAAGGTAAAAGGAAAGTCCATAGACTTTCATTTTACCTTTCACATCCAACGCTGCGTTTCGATGCGTTGCGGTACGACGCACCCGGGCGCAATTTATCGTCGGGAATCGGCGTTTCCCCTTCGGGTTAATTAACTACTACCGCCGCTACTCAGTGTCGCACCGCAGATTCCCGACGACACGCCGCAACGCGTGCAGGAGCCGTTCTCCTGCACGCTTTTAATGTGTAACTGGCCTAACACACAATTACTCAATGACCAAGTTTGTGAGCTTTGTGGTCTTTGGTATCAATAATTTGCATTGAAATGAAAAAAATCTGATTGGCTGTTTGTAGCTCCACCCCCTTTTCTGAATTTGAACCCCAGTCACCCAATAACCAACTGTACCAGGTTTGAGGCCTGTGCTATTAACAGTGCAAGAATGGCAGCAATTAATTATTCCCCTTGAAAAGCAATAGGTGAAGCTTGATTCACTTTTGTAGGCTCCACCCACTTTTCTGAATATTAATCCCAGTCACCCAGTGACCAACTGTGCAACGTTTAAGAACCCTGCCATTAACAGTGTAAGAATGGCTGCAGTTTACATTTTCCCAGTGAAATTTGCATTTGTCTCCACCCACTGATGACCCGGCGTTGCCCGGGTATGTATTTGACTGGTGTTGGCTCCGCCCCCTTTCTAACCCTAACGCACAAACACTCAATCACCAAGTTTGTGAGCTTTGACATCAATAATTTGTATATTCCATTAGAAATTAAACAAATCAGATTGGCTGTTTGTGGCTTCACCCCCTCTCCAGCATTTGAACCCCAGTCACCCAATGACCAACTGTAGCAGGTTTGAGGCCTCTGCTATTAACAGTGTAAAAATGGCAGCAATTTAAATATTCCACTTGAAAATCAACAGGTGAATTTTGATTGGCTATTATAGGCTCCACCCACTTCCCTGAATATTAATCTTGGCAAAGTTTGGGAATAAACAGCCATAAACAGTGTAAGAATGGCTGCAGTTTACATTTTCCCAGTGAAATTTGTTTTTGGCTCCGCCCACTGTTTGTAACTTGGACACACAGTCACTCAATGACCAAGTTTGTGAGCTTTCGGGTCCTTGGCATCAATAATTTGTATTTTCCCATGAAATGAAACAAATCTGATTCACTGTTTGTGGCTGTCTCCTTTTATGAATTTGTACCCCAGTGACCCAATTACCAACTGTACCAGGTTTGAGGCTTGTGCCAATAACAGTGCAAGAATGGCAGCAATTTTAATATTCTCCTTGAAAAGCGACATGTGATTTTTTTATTGACATTTTTAGGCTCCACCCACTTTATTGAATATTAATCCCAGTCACCCAGTAACCAGCTGTGCAAAGTTTGAGAACCCTGCCATTAACAGTGAAGAAAGGCTGCAGTTTACAATTTCCCAGAAAATCTGTTTTTGACTCCACCCAGTTTTTGTAACCTTGACACACAGTCACTCAATGACCAAGTTTGTGAGCTTTTGTGTTCCTGGCATCAAAATTGTGTGACTGGAAGCAGTTTATCCAGCAAAGAAATCTGGCTGTTTGTGGCTCCACCCCTTTACTGAATTTGAACCCCAGACACTTAACGACCGACTGTAGCAGGTTTGAGGCCTCTGCCATTAACAGTGTAAGAATGACTGCAGTTTCAATATTCCCCTTGAAAATCAATAGGTGAATTTTGATTGGCTCTTGTAGGCTCCACCTACTTTTCCAAATATTAATCCTAGTCACCCAGTGACCAACTGTGCAAAGTTTGAGAACCCTGCCAATAACAGTGTAAGAATAGCTGCAGTTTACATTTTCCCATGAAAAAAGTTAGTTGTTTTTGGCTCCGCCCACTATTTGTAATCATGATATAGTCACTCAATGACCAATTTTATGAGCTTTGGGGTCCTTGGCATCAATAAGTTGCATTTTACAATTGAAATTAAACAAATCTTATTGGCTGTTTTTGGCCTGCTCCCTGCAGAATTTAAACCCCAGTCTCCCAGTCTCCTCAGCTCGTCCATCACCGCCGATGGCTGCCGCTCAGGCCCTGCTGGGCCGATTTTGACGAAATAAAGAGCAGCACACGCAGCCGGCACTTTGCCAGCCGCGTGTGCTGCCCGATCGCCGCCGCTCTGCGGCGATCCGCCGCGAGCAGCGGCGAAAGAGGGTCCCCCCAGCCGCCTGAGCCCTGCGCAGCCGGAACAAATAGTTCCGGCCAGCGCTGAGGGCTGGATCGGAGGCGGCGGACGTCAGGACGTCGGCTGACGTCCATGACGTCACTCCGCTCGTCGCCATGGCGACAGGAGAAGCCAAACACGGAAGGCTGCTCATTGCGGCCTTCCGTGTTAATTTTGGCCGCCGGAGGCGATCGGAAGAACGCCTCCGGAGCGCCATCTAGTGGGCTTTCATGCAGCCAACTTTCAGTTGGCTGCATGAAATAGTTTTTTTTTTATTTACAAAAAACCCTCATGCAGCCGCCCTGGCGATCTTAATAGAACGCCAGGGTGGTTAAGAGTGTAAGAATGGCAGCAATGTAAATATTCCCCTTGAAAATCAAAAGGTGAATTTTGATTGGCTGCTGTAGACTCCACCCACTTTCCTGAATATTAGTCCCAGTCATCCAGTGACCAACTGTGTCACCTACCCACTCAGTCTGAGAACCCTGCCAATAACAGGATGGCTGAAATGTAACAAATCTGAATGGTTGTTTGTTGCTCCACCCCCTTCAGTGAATTTGGACCCCAGTCACCCAATGACTGACTGTATCAAGTTTAAGGCCTCTGCATTAACAGTGTAAGAATGGTAGCAATGTGAATAGTCCCCTTGAAAATCAATAGGTAAATTTTGATTAGCTGTTGTAGGCTCCACCCACATTTCTGAATATTCATCCCAGTCACCCAGTGGCCAATTGTGTAAAGTTTGGGAACCCTGCCATGTTAAAAATTTAGTTGTTGGCACCGCCCACTTTTTCTAACCTTGACATACAGTCACTCAATTATAAAGTTTAGCTTTGGGGTCCTTGGTATCAATACTTTGTATTTTCCCATTGAAAAATAAACAAATCTGGTTATTTGTGGCTCTGCCCCCTTTCTGAATTTGAACCCCAGTCACCCAGTGGCCAATTGTACCATGTTTGAGGCATCTGCTATTAACAGTATAAGAATGGTAGCAGCTTAAATGTTCCTTTTGAAAATCAAAAGGTGAATTTTTATTGGTTGTTGTAGGCTCCACCCACCTTCCAAAATCTTAATCTCATTCACCCATTAACCAACTGTGCAAAGTTTGAGAACCCTGCCATTAACGGTGTAAGAATGGCTGCAGTTTATATTTGACCACTGAAATTTGTTTTTGGCTCCACCCACTTTTTGTAACCTTGACACACAGTCACTCAATGACCAAGTTTGTGAGCGGTCAGGTTCCTGGCATCAAAAATGTGTGAATGGAAGCAGTTTATCCACCAAGGAAATCTGATTGGCTGTTCGTGGCCCCACCCCTTTAGTGAATTTGAACCCCAGTCACCCAATGACCAACTGTAGCAAGTTTGAAGCCTCTGCCATAAACAGTGTAAGAATGGCAGCAGTTTAAATATTCCCCTTGAAAATCAATAGGTGGATTTTGATTGGCTGTTGTAGGCTCCACCCACTCTCTTGAATCTAAATTTTATTCACCCAGTGACCAACTGTGCAAAGTTTGAGAGCCCTGCGATTAACAGTGTAAGAATGGCTGCAGTTTACATTTTCCCATTTAAAATGAATGGCTGAAATTTGATTGGCTGTTTTATGCTCCGCCCACTTTTCCTGGATTTGTAACCTCAGTCACCAAGTGACCAACTGTGCCAAGTGTGGGGACTCTGGCTTGAGTACTGTGAGAATGGCAGCCTTTTAAATTTTTTCCATTGACTTGAATGGGTGAAATCTGATTTGCTGTTTGTAGCTCCGCCCACGTGTGCAGGGGGGGCGCGAGACCCCCAGAACCTATCATCCCAGGTAGTAAGGGATCTGCATACCAAGTTTCGTTCAAATCGGTCAAGCCGTTTTCGAGTGATCGCGACACACGCACGCACGCACGCACGCACGCACGCACACACACACACACACAGTACATAGTCATGTCACAATCTAATCCTACCATAGTCATAGTCTAATGTCCTACCATATTATTATTATGTATTTATATAGCACTGACATCTCCTGCAGCACATTACAGAGTACATAGTCATGTCACTGACTGTCCTCAGAGGAGCTCACACTCTAATCCTACCATAGTCATAGTGTAATGTCCTACCATATTATTATTATGTATTTATATAGCACTGACATCTCCTGCAGCACATTACAGAGTACATAGTCATGTCACTGACTGTCCTCAGAGGAGCTCACAATCTAATCCTACCATAGTCATAGTCTAATGTCCTACCATATTATTATTATGCATTTATATAGCACTGACATCTCCTGCAGCTCATTACAGAGTACATAGTCATGTCACTGACTGTCCTCAGAGGAGCTCACACTCTAATCCTACCATAGTCATAGTCTCATGTCCTACCATATTATTATGTATTTATATAGCCTGACTTCTTCTGCAGCACATTACAGAGTATATAGTCATGTCACTGACTGTCCTCAGAGGAGCTCACACTCTAATCCTACCATAGTCATAGTGTAATGTCCTACCATATTATTATTATGTATTTATATAGCACTGACATCTCCTGCAGCACATTACAGAGTACATAGTCATGTCACTGACTATCCTCAGAGGAGCTCACACTCTAATCCTACCATAGTCCTAGTCTAATGTCCTACCATATTATTATTATGTATTTATATAGCACTGACATCTCCTGCAGCACATTACAGAGTACATAGTCATGTCACTGACTGTCCTCAGAGGAGCTCACAATCTAATCCTACCATAGTCATAGTCTCATGTCCTACCATATTATTATGTATTTATATAGCACTGACATCTCCTGCAGCACTTTACAGAGTACATAGTCATGTCACTGACTGTCCTCAGAGGAGCTCACACTCTAATCCTACCATAGTCATAGTCTAATGTCCTACCATATTATTATTATGTATTTATATAGCACTGACATCTCCTGCAGCACTTTACAGAGTACATAGTCATGTCACTGACTGTCCTCAGAGGAGCTCACACTCTAATCCTACCATAGTCATAGTCTAATGTCCTACCATATTATTATTATGTATTTATATAGCACTGACATCTCCTGCAGCACATTACAGAGTACATAGTCATGTCACTGACTGTCCTCAGAGGAGCTCACAATCTAATCCTACCATAGTCCTAGTGTAATATCCTACCATATTATTATTATGTATTTATATAGCACTGACTTCTTATGCAGCACATTACAGAGTACATAGTCATGTCACTTTGACAGAGGCGCTTAATTTGAATCCTTGTGCAGATCGCTTGATACTCCTCCCTATATTGCCTGATGAAGCAGGGTTGAACCTGCGAAACGCGTTGCATTTCTTTTTGGAGTTCCTAATAAATGTGTTTGACTGTCTGAATCGCAGTCGTTGTCGTGTCTGCTTGAGGGAGGTAAGACCACCACCTCCTTCAACTTTGCCATTTAAGTTGGTTTTTAAGCTCATTTAATCTAATCTTATACTTTTGGCGCCTCTGTTCATTGTATACAATTTTGAGTCCACCCTGGGTGGAGGGTTGCTACCCTTTCTTCCTGTCTACAAAGAGTGACTTCTTATTCCTGAGTGGGGTCAGGACAATCTCCCCACCTGCCTTTACAGTGGTTGCCTGCTGGTGACCCTGACTTGTGAGTATCTAGCAATACAAACTTATTGCCACCTTGTCCAGTACGAATTACACTATTGGGGCTCTTGGTCTTCCCTGTTTTTATAGTCATGTCACTGACTGTCCTCAGAGGAGCTCACACTCTAATCCTACCATAGTCATAGTGTAATGTCCTACCATATTATTATTATGTATTTATATAGCACTGACATCTCCTGCAGCACATTACAGAGTACATAGTCATGTCACTGACTGTCCTCAGAGGGGCTCACAATCTAATCCTACCATAGTCATAGTGTAATGTCCTACCATATTATTATTATGTATTTATATAGCACTGACATCTTCTGCAGCACCTTACAGAGTACATAGTCATGTCACCGACTGTCCTCAGAGGAGCTCACAATCTAATCCTACCATAGTCATAGTCTAATGTCCTACCATATTATTATTATGTATTTATATAGCACTGACATCTTCTGCAGCACCTTACAGAGTACATAGTCATGTCACTGACTGTCCTCAGAGGAGCTCACACTCTAATCCTACCATAGTCATAGTGTAATGTCCTACCATATTATTATTATGTATTTATATAGCACTGACATCTCCTGCAGCACATTACAGAGTACATAGTCATGTCACTGACTGTCCTCAGAGGAGCTCACACTCTAATCCTACCATAGTCATAGTCTAATGTCCTACCATATTATTATTATGTATTTATATAGCACTGACATCTTCTGCAGCACCTTACAGAGTACATAGTCATGTCACTGACTGTCCTCAGAGGAGCTCACACTCTAATCCTACCATAGTCATAGTCTAATGTCCTACCATATTATTATTATGTATTTATATAGCACTGACATCTTCTGCAGCACATTACAGAGTACATAGTCATGTCACTGACTGTCCTCAGAGGAGCTCACACTCTAATCCTACCATAGTCATAGTCTAATGTCCTACCATATTATTATTATGTATTTATATAGCACTGACACCTTCTGCAGCACATTACAGAGTACATAGTCATGTCACTGACTGTCCTCAGAGGAGCTCACAATCTAATCCTACCATAGTCATAGACTAATGTCCTACCATATTATTATTATGTATTTATATAGCACTGACATCTTCTGCAGCACATTACAGAGTACATAGTCATGTCACTGACTGTCCTCAGAGGAGCTCACACTCTAATCCTACCATAGTCATAGTCTAATGTCCTACCATATTATTATTATGTATTTATATAGCACTGACATCTCCTGCAGCACATTACAGAGTACATAGTCATGTCACTGACTATCCTCAGAGGAGCTCACACTCTAATCCTACCATAGTCCTAGTCTAATGTCCTACCATATTATTAATATTATGTATTTATATAGCACTGACATCTCCTGCAGCACATTACAGAGTACATAGTCATGTCACTGACTGTCCTCAGAGGAGCTCACACTCTAATCCTACCATAGTCATAGTCTAATGTCCTACCATATTATTATTATAAACTAGCTGATGACCCGGCGTTGCCCGGGTATGTATTTGGCTGGAATTGGCTCCATCCACTTTTCCTAATCCTAACACACAAACACTCAATGACCAAGTTTGTGAGCTTTGGGGTCAATAATTTGTATATTCCCATAGAAATCAAACAAATCAGATTGGCTATTTGTGGCTTCACCCCCTCTCCAGCATTTGAACCCCAATCACCCAATGACCAACTGTATCACGTTTGAGACATCGGCTATTAACAGTGTAAAAATGGCAACAATTTAAATATTCCCCTTGTAAATAAACAACTGAATTTTAATTGGCTATTATAGGATCCACCCACCTCCCTGAATATTAATCCCAGTCACCCAGTGACCATCTGGGCAAAGTTTGAGACCCCTACCATTAACAGTTTAAGAATGGCTGCAGTTTATATTTTCCCAGTAAAATTTGTTTTTGGCTCCGCCAACTTTTTTATAACATTGACACACAGTCACCCAGTGACCAATTTCGGAACTTTGGGGTCCTTGACATCAATAATTTGTATTTTCCCAGAGAAATGAAACAAATCAGATTATCTGTGGCTCCGTCCCCTTTTCTAAATTTGAACCCCAGTGACCCAATGACCAACTGTACCAGGTTTTAGGCTTGTGCCATTAACAGTGCAAGAATGTTAGCAATTTCAATATTCCCCTTGAAAAACAACAGGATAATTTTGATTGGTTTTTGTAGGCTCCACCCACTTTTCTGAATATTAATCCCAGTCACCCTTTAACCAACTGTGCAAAGTTTGAGAACCCTGCCATTAACAGTGTAAGAATGGCTGCTGTTTAAATTTTCCCAGGGAAATCTGTTTTTGACTCCACCCACTTTTTGTAACCTTGACACATAGTCACTACACAATGACCAAGTTTGTGAGCTTTCAGGTTCCTGGCATCAAAATGGTGTGAATGGAAGCATTTTATCCAGAAAATTTGATTGGCTGTTTGCGGCTCAGCCCCTTTAGTGAATTTGAACCCCAGTCACGTAATGACACTGTAGCGGTTAGAGGCCTCTACCACTAACAGTGTAAGAATGGCAGCAGTTTCAATATTTCCCTTTAAAACCAATAGGTGAATTTTGATTGGCTGTTGTAGGCTCCACCCACTTTTCTGAATATTAATCTCAATCACCCAGTGACCAACTGTGTCAAGTTTGAGAACCCTGCCATTAATAGTGTAAGAATGGTTGCAGTTTATATTTTCCCATGTAAAAAGTTAGTTGCTTTTGGGTCCGCCCACTATTTCTAACCTTGTCATACAGTCACTTAATGACCAAGGTTATGAGCTGTGGGGTCCTTGGCATCAATAAGGTACATTTTTCCATTGAAATTAAACAAATCTGATTGGCTGTTTGTGGCCCGCCCCCTTTTCAGAATGTAAACCCCAGTCTCCAAGTGACTGACTGTACCAGATCAGCATCCGGAGAAAACCCATGCAGACACAGGGAGAACACACAAACTCGGATAGTGCTATCCACGACGCCACCGTGCTGCCCTAGAGGAAGTATATGTACCAGGCAACAACAGTAACTTTACTCACTGCAGGTTTGGTCCAAAAGCCTGCTACACACTTTCAACTATGATTGGCCAACCACTGACCAATGTTACCACCTCCATGTAGTATGATGTTTACTTACACAATCTGCTCATAGTAACCAATATCTATTGACCCTCATTCTACATAAGCATGACCGAGGTGACCCTTTTGCACGTACAGCAGCAGAATACGTACACACAGTGCTGCCCATAATTATTCATACGCCTGGCAAATTTTGACTTAAAGGAAACATCCAAGCAAATAAAAAATTAAAGATCCACTTACCTGGGGCTTCCTCCAGCCCCTGGCAGCCATCCTGTGTCCTCGCCGCAGCTCCGGTCGCTCCTGGTCTTCTCCGCTGCAGAAGCCGACCTCGCCAGGTTGGGTTCCGGGTCGGCGTCTTCTGCGCTCCACGGCGCAGGTCACGTGGTCTCGCCGACGTCATCAGGACGGTACTGCGCAGGCGCAGAACTACTACTACTGCGCAGTCCCGTCCTATTGACGTAAGTGAGACCACGTGACTTGCGCCGTGGAATGCAGCAGCAGCCGACCCGGAACCCGAACTGGCGAGGTCGGCTTTGCCAGCGCAGTAGACTGGGAGCCACCGGAGCAGCGGCGAGGGCACAGGACGGCTGCCACTGGCTGGAGGAAGCCCCAGGTAAGTGGATCTTTTCTTTTTTTATTTGCTTGGACCATCACTTGAAAGTTACTTTTTTTCAACCAAGTCATTTTTTGATGAGAAAGCACATAGGTGTCTCCCAAAAGATAATAGGACGATGTACAAGAGGCCTTATTGTGGAAAAACAACAACATTTCCCAGCTTTTATTTACAATTGAGTAAAAAGTGTCCAGTCCAAAATGATTCATACCCTTTACAAATTGTCACAGTTTGTGGGAAAATCCAAAGTTTTATACCATTCCAAATAGTCCAAGCTGTTCTAAAGCATCCTATTCACCCTGATTAATTGGGAACAGCTGCTTAATCAATTCAGCAGGTGGAAAACAGCAGCTCTCTGCATTGGTTTGTGGACAGTCATGGCTAAGACAAAGGAGCTCAGTGAGGACCTGCGGCTGCGCATTGTGGCTGCTCACAAGTCAGGAAAGGGCTACAAGGCCATTTCTAAATGTTTTCAAGTTCCAGTGGCTACAGTGCAAAGTATTATTAAAAAACACAAGATGTTCCGCACTGTGGAAAATCTCAGAGGAAGTGGTCAGAAGCCAAAAGTGACACCTGTGCTGGCCAGGAGGATAGTGAGAGAGTTGATAAAGAATCCAAGGATCACCACCAAGGCCATACTGGTGAATCTGGGCTCTGCTGGTGACAATGTCTCAGGGCAGACAATCCAACGGAGACTGCACACTGCTGGGATCCACATGCAGACCAAGGAGGACGCCACTTCTCCAGATAAGGCACACAAAAGCTTGCTGGGCCTTTGCAAATGCTCATCTGGACAACGAAGAAGGCTTCTGAGCTTCTGTGTTATGGTCAGATGAAACAAAAATTGAATTGTTTGGTCACAATGATGTTTCTTTTATTTGGCGTAAACAAGGAGAAGCCTTCATCCCAAAGAACACCATCCCCACGGTCATACATGCTGGTGGGAACCTAATGCTTTGGGGGTGTTTTTCAACCAATGGACCAGGGAACCTAATCACAGTTACCATGAAAAAAGAGCAATACATGATGATTCTCAATGACAACATCAGGAAGTCTGCAGAGAAACTTGGCCTTGGGCACCAGTGGACATTCCAGCATGACAATGACCCAAAACACACAGCAAAAGTCAGCGCTGCGTTATATGTTGGCGCTTTAGAAATACAATAAATAAATAAAATAAATAAAAGTGGTGGAGAAATGGTTAGCAGACAACAACATTAATGTTTTGGAGTGGCCCAGCCAGAGTCCTGACTTGAATCCACTTGAGAATCTGTGGAGTGACTAAAGATCAGGGTGATGGCAAGAATACCCTCAAACCTGAAAGATAGGACTTCATTGCTAAAGATGAATGGGCAAAATACCTGTGGAGACATGCAAAAAGCTGGTCTGCAATTATAGGAAGCGTTTGATTGCTGTAATAGCCAATATAGCTTTTTATTAAATTATTGATTATTGAGAGGGGTATGAATAATTTTGGACTGGACACTTTCAAATGTAAATAAAAGCTGGGAAATGTTTTTCCCACAATAATGCCTCTTGTACATCCTCTTATTATCTGTTGGGAGACACCTATGTCATTTCTCATCAAAAAATTACTTGCTGGTTGAATAAAAGTAACTTTAAGTCAAAAGTTGCCAGGGGTATGAATAATTATGGGCAGCACTGTACACGGTGGCATCAACGACAGCACGGCTAATTACACACATACTAACAAAATCTCCTGCAATGGCTAAATGCTTGTGGTTTCCCCGGCAACCAGATACCTGCACATCACATAATCCCCAGAATACAGGAAGATTACACTGATCATAAAATAGAGCTCCCCCCTCCCCCCCATTCTGTAGACAGAGCAGGAAAAGCTACTCAGCATTCAAAGAGCCCTCTAGAGGAGTCCAAATTGTACAAAAAAAAACAAAAAAACAGTTTACAGTGGACCTGAACTCTTGCACAGCACAGAAGGAAAACAGAGAAATGCACCTGAATGCATTTGGGAAGTTTAGCCTGTCTAACTCCCCCTCATCTGAGACTAATCACAAGTTGTAATTTGATCTCTCAGCTGTGTCAGCTGACTGCCTGGCAGAGCAGCTAATTTGTAAACACAGGATGTTAACAATATGTCTGCTTCTATGAAAGCAGGAAGTAAACACACTGCAAATTCATTGCAGGATTTCTATCAGCTGTAACAAAGGAATGTTTTTTTCTGTAAAGGTTATTATGCTGTTGCATATCTTTTAGAGTAGAGAGGAAGTTCTGAGTTCAGGTCCGCTTTAAAAACAATCCATTTCATATCACAAAGGCTGCACTAATCTTAGGCCAGCCGTGCAAAAATCTGGATTCAACAAATAAAAACTATTATACAGAGTCTAAGCACTGCAGGTCTATAACCTCCCAGATGTGAGTACATTGCGTAGAACTCAAACCAAGGAATGTTTATCTTTAATGACTATAGACCGAGCACCCGATATAGTTAACTTTTTCGAACGACTAATAAAGTTGTAAGAACAAACCAGAATTCCCAATATTTTGGATATCCCGCATAAATTTGCATATAATTGACCGCTTCACTTCTAAGTTTCCTCCTAGGTGGCTTTTCACGTCTTATCGATAAAATGCCATTCAAGCCACCAGCAAGCAAGAAAATACTCAGGATAATTCTGACAGGACCTTTTGGTACATTTTCAACTGCAGAGTGCTGAAAAATGATTTAACCAGAAGATAAAAAAATGAGGAGAAAAAAGTGAATTGGATCGGGGTCCTCTGTACGGATCAGATCCAGGTGTGTATCGTGCCTGAAGAAGGAACTTAAAGTTTCGAAAGCTTGCTAGGAAACCATGTACAGTTAGTCATTAAAGGGATCACCTGACTCAAGGGGCGTTGGTTTGATATCAGCACATCTGCTCCCCGGACAACAGCGGACCACAGCTCACCACATGGCTTTGGTGAACCATAAGCGGCAGCATGCCCAAACACCTTCTTGTTCCGAACATTTACTGCCAGAGAGGTGTCTTTAAGGACCTTCAAAGAACTCTAAACTTCATACGTGGAATTCTGAACTGTCTAACTATATCCGTCCCTGATATGAAGACCGCCTAAAGGACAACTGAAGTGAGTGGGATATGGAGGCTGACATATTTATTTCCTGTTAATACCAGTTGCCTGGCAGCCCTGCTGATCTATTTGGCTGCAGTAGTGTCTGAATAACACCAGAAACAAGCATGCAGCTAATCTGTCAGATCTGACAATCATGTCAGAAACACTTGATATGCTGCATGCTTGTTCAGGGTTTATGGGTGAAAATCATAGGATCAGCCGGATAGCCAGGCAACTGGTATTGCTGAAAAGGAAACCAACATGGCAGCCTCCATATTCCTCTCTCACTTCAGTTGTCCTTTAAGTACAATTTTCTCTTTTCATGTTCTAATTTTGGCATTACACGGGGAAAATATTACGCCAGCCGCTATTCGTAACTCCGGTTCACCAAGAAGCGTTCTGCCTTACCCAGATGCCCACGGCCACGTTGAGCACGAAGTAGGCGGCGATGACGATGATATCGGAGATGTTGAAGTGAGGTGGACGTTCCTGGAAGGTGGTGGAGTTCAGCTCCATGTCTTCTCCTTACTGGTGGCCACAGAGCTGGGCGACACAGAAGGTCAGAGACAGAAGTGCTGACTACCAGGAACTGCTGATGAGCGGGGAGGAGCAATTGATGATTAATCTGTGTGCTGCTGTGCGAGGCATTCGAGCAGATATAAGTGACACAAAGTACAATCCTCCAATTTATAGCAGCATCTAAACAAACAGCCTTATCTGGAGGCCCCAATCCCACCTGTCAGACCCTCTACCTACCTCCACCTGTCAGGCCCCTCCCACCTGTCAGACCCTCTAACTACCCCCCACCTGTCACACCTCCCTCTATTCACCTACTCCCACCTGTCAGACCGCCCTCTACCTACCCCCCATCTGTCAGACCCCCCTCCACCTACCCCCATCTGTCAGACCCTCTACCTACCCCCCATCTGTCAGACCCCCCTCCACCTACCCCCACCTGTCAGACCCTCTACCTACCCCCCATCTGTCAGACCCCCCTCCACCTATCCCCACCTGTCAGACTGCCCTCCACCTACCCCCACCTGTCAGACCCTCCCCCCCCCCACACACACACACACCTCCAGCGTCTGAAGCAATCGAAAACCTGAACACCTTCTATAGACGCATCCTCTATACAATTTGACAATGATTTCATGTTCAATTGACATCAAGATGCCCATTAATGGCAAAATCTCCTGAAAGGTCGACCAACCGATCGTATCGTGTACCGTTACTGGTAGCAATCGTCAATGAATGATTGTTCCATTGATTGTTCCGTTGGTCCGAATTCTGGATCAATGTTTGTAGTCTGATCGGTTGCTTACTGTTTCCCCCTCTGTTGGTTGATTTGCATATATTCAGCAGTGATGCACTGGGAGACATCTCAAGCTCACTCTAACCTGAATTATTGCAAATTCTTTCTGTGTTAAGAAAGCAAACGTTTGTTTTTCCTAACCTCTTAGTAAGGGGGCTTTTAGGACCATTGTAGTCCCTTACACACTCCAATGAGTTCTGGGTCACCATGAGCTGGCTGGTTAGTCTGTACCTCTCGGTGTTACAAGCCCTACTGCATAGAGCCAAATTAATCCATGCCATGCACTGATGAGGATCAAACAATCTAAAACAGTCTGCATGCATGTTGGATTATTATGGCTCTGTACAAATTAACAAGCTGACACATCATTGCATTCCAGCAGTTCTGGAGGTGTGTTTAGCTTCTAAGGGTACAATGGTTAATTTGCATATTTTCAGCAGTGATGCACTGGGAGACATCTCAAGCTCACTCCAACCTGAATTATCGCAAATTCTTTCTGTTTTAAGAAAGCAAACTTTTGTTTTTCTTGCACTGTTAATGGCAGGGTTCTCAAACGTTGCACAGGTGGTTGATTTTCAAGGGGAATATTTCTGCCATTCTTGCACTGTTAATGGCACAAGCCTCAAGCCTGGTATAGTTGATCATTGGGTGACTGGGGTTCAATTTCAGAAAGGGGGTGGAGCCACAAATAGCCAATCAGATTTGTTTCATTCCAATGCAAATTATTGTTGCCAAACACCGCAAAGCTCACAAACTTGGTAATTGAGTAATTGATTAATTGTGTGTTAGGGTTAGGAAAGTGGGCACAGCCGACACCAGCCAAATACATAAGCGGGCAACGCAGGGTCATAAGTGGGCGGAGACAAATACAAATTTTACTGGGAAAATGTAAACAGCAGCCATTCTTACACTGTTAATGGTAGGGTTCTCAAACTTTGCACAGTTGGTTACTGGGTGACTGGGGTTAATATTCAGAAAAGTGGGTGGAGCCTACAAAAAACAATCAAAAATTACCTATTGATTTTTCAGGGGAATATTTCATTGCTGCCATTCTTGCACTGTTAATGGCACAAGCCTCAAACCTGGTACAGTTGATCATTGCGTGACTGGGGTTTAAATTTATATAAAGGGGTGGAGCCCCAAACAGCCAATCTGATTTGTTTCACTTTAATGCAGGTTATTGATGCCAAAGACCGCAAAGCTCACAAACTTGGTCATTGAGTAATTGAGTAATTGTGTGTTAGGGTTAGGAAAAGTGGGCGGAGCAAACACCAGCCAAATACATAATCGGTAGGCGGAGACAAATACAAATTTCACTGAGAAAATGTAAACTGCAGCAATTCTTACACTATTAATTGTAGGGTTCTCAAACTTTGCACAGTTGGTCACTGGGTGACTGAGATTAATATTCAGAAAAGTGGGTGGAGCCTACAAAAGCCAATCAAAATCCACCTATTAATCTTTAAGGGGAATATTTAATTGATGCCATTCTTGCACTGTTAATGGCACAAGCCTCTTGCACGGTTAATCACCTGTACCTGGTACAGTTGGCCATTGGGTAATTGGGGTTTAAATTCAGAAAAGGGGTGGAGCCACAGCCAATCAGATTTATTTTATTTCAATGCAAATTATTGATGCCAAAGACCGCAAAGCTCACAAACTTGGTCATTAAGTAATTTTGTGTTAGGGTTAGAAAAAGTGGGCGGAGCCAACACCAGCCAAATACATACCTGGGCAATGCCAAGTCATCAGTGGGCGGAGACAAACACAAATTTCACTGGGAAAATGTAAACTGCAGCCATTCGTACAATATTAATTGTAGGGTTCTAAAACTTTGCACAGTTGGTCACTGGGTGACTGGGATTAATATTCAGAAAAGTGGGTGGAGCTTACAAAAACCCATTACAATTCACCTATTGATTTTCAAGGCAAATATTTAATTGCTGCCATTTTTGCACTGTTAATGGCACAAGCCTCAAACCTGGTACAGTTGATCATTGGGTGACTGGGGTTAAATATTTAGAAAAGGGGTGGGGCCACAAACAGCGAATCAGATGTGTTTCATTTCAATGAAAATGATTCATGCCAAAGACCACAAATCTCACAAACTTGGTCATTGACTATTGACAATTGTGTGTTAGGGTTAGAAAAAGTGACCACAGCCAACAGCAGCCAAATGCATACCTGGGAAACATCAGGACATCAGTGGGTGGAGAAAAATACAAATTTCACTGCCAGAATGTAAACTGAAATTTGGCACACACATAGTACATTACCTGGAATAAAGTATAGGATACTTTTTATTCCCATAACCAAAAAGAGACAAATTTCACTGGAAAATGTAAACTGCAGCCACACACTGTTACACTGGAGGTGTGTTTAGCTTCTAAGGGTGACAATGGTTAATTTGCATATATTCAGCAGTGATGCACTCGGAGACATTAGGACCATTGTAGTCCCTTACACATTTCAATGAGTTCTGGGTCACCATGAGCTTGCTGGTTAGTCTGTACCTTTCGGTGTTACAAGCCCTACTGCATAGAGCCAAATTAATCTATGCCACGCACTGATGAGGATCAAACAATCCAAAACAGTCTGTATGCATGTTGGATGTTATGGCTCTGTACATATTAACAAGCTGACACATCATTGCATTCCAGCGGTTCTGGAGGTGTGTTTAGCTTCTTAGGGAAACAATGGTTAATTTGCATATATTCAGCAGTGATGCACTGGGAGACATCTCAAGCTCACTCCAACCTGAATTATCGCAAATTCTTTCTGTTTTAAGAAAGCAAACTTTTGTTTTGGTTGGCCCCAACCATCGTTTTTGAAGGTCTGTTGTTCAGAAAATTGGATCGTAAATGGGCACCTTTTGATTTCAACAACACAACTTCAAATAAAAACACTTCATTTGGTATCCCCCTTTTCCGAAATGTATCTGTTGTATGATCATTCTTTAGTGCCGTAATTACAATTCTTTTATGGCATTATTATAGATCGTATATTGATATAGAAAGAACAATGTTCGATTTATCACAATCAGTGCAATGTTGCAGCCACCGTGAAAGTGTACTGCTCATTCTGATTGGCTGCTCTGACAACTCCTCATTCTGATTGGCTGCTCTGACAACTCCTCATTCTGATTGGCTGCTCTGACAACTCCTCATTCTGATAGGCTGCTCTGACAACTCCTCATTCTGATTGGCTGCTCTGACAACTCCTCATTCTGATTGGCTGCTCTGACAACTCCTCATTCTGATTGGCTGCTCTGACAACTCCTCATTCTGATTGGCTGCTCTGACAACCGCTCATTCTGATTGGCTGCTCTGACAACCGCTCATTCTGATTGGCTGCTCTGACAACCGTTCATTCTGATTGGCTGCTCTGACAACCGCTCATTCTGATTGGCTGCTCTGACAACCGCTCATTCTGATTGGCTGCTCTGACAACTCCTCATTCTGATTGGCTGCTCTGACAACTCCTCATTCTGATTGGCTGCTCTGACAACTCCTCATTCTGATTGGCTGCTCTGACAACTCCTCATTCTGATTGGCTGCTCTGACAACCGCTCATTCTGATTGGCTGCTCTGACAACCGCACATTCTGATTGGCTGCTCTGACAACCGCTCATTCTGATTGGCTGCTCTGACAACCGCTCATTCTGATTGGCTGCTCTGACAACCGCTCATTCTGATTGGCTGCTCTGACAACCGCTCATTCTGATTGGCTGCTCTGACAACCGCTCATTCTGATTGGCTGCTCTGACAACTGCTCATTCTGATTGGCTGCTCTGACAACTGCGCATTCTGATTGGCTGCTCTGACAACTGCTCATTCTGATTGGCTGCTCTGACAACTGCTCATTCTGATTGGCTGCTCTGACAACTGCTCATTCTGATTGGCTGCTCTGACAACTGCTCATTCTGATTGGCTGCTCTGACAACTGCTCATTCTGATTCAAGGAGGCCTAACACCTGGACAGGGGCATGGCGGAGGGGGAGCGATGCCAAAAGTCCCACCAAAATTACATAGTTGACCCAGAGCCGTGTTTCAATCTCTGAAGGGCAGTAACCACAGTACACTCTGACATTTGTGGCATTAAGTGCTATAAAACATCCGGCGTGTGTACGCGGCGATCAGGTAGTGTGAGGGTTATGCCCACTTCACACACTGACAAAACACCACATGTACTGAACTGTAAACTACCGCAAAGAGCTTTAGTGATAATGTCAGGTGAGCGAATAATTGTTTTTACTAGGCGGCAATATACTTTTTACTCGGCAGCAAACTTTGTGTAGGGGTGAGGGTCGCCCTGCTTGTGCGCACGTTCGTGGGAGTGCAGGCGATCGCGGTTTTCCAGCCCCTATGATCGGGTTGAGGTAGTTCAGTGGCGTGTGGAGGGCCCATATCAGAGGAGGATGAGGATGGTGCGGAAAGGTTCCTAGCAGAAGCGTTAGAAGATGGGGTGTGCTGCTGTGTAAGCCAGACAACTACTTCTGTGGCCAGAGGCGTAGCTGGGGGTTTTCAGCACACAGGGACAAAGATGGTTTTTGTGCCCCCCCCCCTCTAGACAAAATAGGGGGGGCCACACATCAGAATGTGGTTATGATCATGGGTGGAGTCAAATGTTATTTAGATAGCCATATGTCCCCCCTTCCCCCATTCAGATAGACAGATGTGCCCCCCTTTAAATAACCAAATGTGCCCCTTTAGATAGCCAGATGTGCCCCCCTTTAGATAGCCTTTTCTGCTGCTGGTAATGCTTCTGCACTCCTCTGGAGAAGGAGGGACACTCAGGACAGCCAGCGAGCCGCCTCTCACGCATGCGGGGGTGCAGCAGCCGTAGAGTGACCAGATTTTTGTGGGTCCAACCTGGGACGGGGAGGGGGGGGCGTGGGGCGGGCAACATGTCAGTACAAAATAAACGCAATGCGGGCAAACATGTCAGTACAAAATAAATGCAATGCGGGCAAACATTTCACCAGAAAAGAAACGCAATGCGGGCAAACATTTCACCAGAAAAGAAACGCAATGCGAGCAAACATTTCACCAGAAAAGAAACGCAATGCGGGCAAACATTTCACCAGAAAAGAAACGCAATGCGGGCAAACATTTCACCAGAAAAGAAACGCAATGCGGGCAAACATTTCACCAGAAAAGAAACGCAATGCGGGCAAACATTTCACCTGGAAAAAAAACGTAATGCGGGCAAACATTTCACCAGAAAAAAAACGCAATGCGGGCAAACATTTCACCTGGAAAAAAAAACGCAATGTGCGCAAACATTTCACCAGAAAAGAAATGCAATGCAGGCAAACATTTCACCAGAAAAGAAAAATGCAATGCGGGCAAACATTTCACCTGGAAAAGAAACGCAATGCGGGCAAACATTTCACCAGAAAAGAAACGCAATGCGGGCAAACATTTCACCAGAAAAGAATCGCAATGCGTGCAAACATTTCACCTGGAAAAAGAAAGCATTTACTCACCTGGCAGAAGTCTCCGGCCTCTGGCGCGCTGCTCCCGGGACCACCTTCCTCCTGCTCGTCTCCCGCGCTGACAGGGCTACGGCAAGATGGCGCCCGAAGCCCTGTACTGGAGACACAAATAGTCTCCAGTACAGGGCTTCGGCAGCCATCTTGCCGTAGCCCTGCTCGCCTGCCGGTGTCGGAACAGACACCGGAAGACGAGGCTGAAGCGGGGCTGCGGGCAATGAACTGGCACGGCGTCTATAGACGCCGCTGCTGCCAGTTCATGAGGAGAGTGGCCAGAGTCCCAAGGCCAGGACGTCCCGCTGCTGAAAGCGGGACGTTTCCCGGGACCTCATGCAGCCTCGGACAGCGGACCCCGAATCCGGGACGCGTCCCGGGCACTCCGGGACGTCTGGTCACTCTAAGCAGCCGTGCTGAGGGCCCTCACAGTGCTGCGCCCAGGGACGTATGTCCCCCCCTTACCCATCCATAGCTTGCCTCTGGCTGTGGTATTTTGTGAGTTCAGGGAACTTGGCCTCTGAACACCGGGTAATATGCTAGGGCCACAGGAAATCACAACGGTGTCCCCTGCCTGTAATTTTATTTTACAATATTACAATATCAAAAAAAGAAAAACTCTGCCAGGTAGAAACTGCTTGTCACTTCACACAAGTACCGATACACACAACTAATGTGTAGTCTGGAATATAACCAATACTGGTACATGTTTATTTGATAAAGTACAACAGAAACAGGAAACACGATGGGGAGGAGCCTGGCCAACAGTGGTGTAGCTAAGGAGCTGTGGGCCCTGATGCAAGTTTTACAATGGGGCCCCCCAAGCACTCTATACACAATTGATACGGCGCACCAAAACCTGCCAATGGCAACTACAGTAACAGAGGTGCAAGGGGGGGATGGGGAGCAGCTTGTTACTGATTACCCCCAAGCACTCTATACATAGCAATCCCTGCCAATGGCAACTACAGTGTCAGAGGTGCAAGAAGGGGATGGGGAGCAGTTTGTTATTGATTACTGCTATTTAAAGCATCTATAGAAGTGATTATTACCAGCACAGGACCAATAGAGCGAATACTAATGTTCAGGGAGGGCCCTATGGGGCCCCTCTGGCCCAAGGGCCCCGATGCGGTCGCAACCTCTGCACCCCCTATTGCTACGCCCCTGCTGGCCAACTTACAAGCTAGAGAGTAGTGGGGCGGGGACACTAGGGGAGGAGCCTGGCCTAGTGAGCTTACAAGCTACAGAGTAGTGGGGCGGGGACATTAGGGGAGGAGCCTGGCCTAGTGAGCTTACACTCTAGAATAGTGGGGTGAGGAAATTAGGGGGAGGAGCCTGGGCTTGTTAGCTTACAATCACTGGCGTAACAATAGGGGAAGCCGCCCCTGCCCCGTGGGGGGGCTCGGGGCCACTCTGGGGCCCGCTCATGGCCGTTTTAGGGGGGCAGGAGGGGTCGCAGCATGAGGGGAGAGCTTGGTAGCACATCGGTGGGGAGGGTCGGTCCCCCCCCCCCCCTCCCTCACCTCGGGCTCTCCCCTCCTGCATCTATGTAACTGGCAGCAGCGGCGGCAGCAGCAGCTATAATTACCTCCATTCACCACCGGAGGGCGCCGATCTGCAAGGGCTTCACAGGAAGTAATGTGAAAGTAATGTGAAGCCCTTGCCGATCGGCGACCTCCGGTGGTGAATGGAGGTAATTATAGCTGCTGCTGCCACTTTCATCGATGCAGGAGGGGAGCGCAGAGGGGAGAGCCCGAGGTGAGGGGGGGGGGGGGACAGTCCCCCCTCCCCACCGACGTGGTACCAAGCTCTCCCCTCATGCTGCGATCCCTCCTGCCCCCCTAAAATGGCCATGAGCGAGCCCCAGGGTGTGCTGGGGGGGCGCTCAAATTCTTGCAGGGGGGCCCGGGAACTTCTAGTTACGCCCCTGCTTACAATCTAGAAAGTAGTAGGATGGAGACACGAGGAGGAGGAGCCTGGCCTTGTGAGCTTACAATCTAGAGTGGTGGGGACACTGGGGGAAGAGCCTGGCTTGGTGAGCTAACAATCTAAAGGAGTGAGCTAAGGGAACTAGGGGGAGGAGCCTGGTCTTGTAAGCTTACAATCTAGAGAGTAATGGGATGGAGATATGGGAGGAGGCTGCCCTGGTGAGCTTACAGCCTCCCCTCTCCTTAGGTAAGTATCTGTTGTTGTTTTTGCATTATTATTTCAGTTGACAGCTTTAAATTACATCTTTTGCCTAAACCTCGAAAAAATAGTTTGTGATCGTCTTGGATCTTATTCAAAATAGAGACTGTTAGCCAGTGGCGTAGCTAAGGAGCTGTGGGCCCCGATGCAAGTTTTACATTGGGGCCCCCCAAGCACTCATACATAATTGATACGGCGCACCAAAACCTGCCAATAGCAACTACAGTGTCAGAGGTGCAAGAAGGGGATGGGGAACAGTTTGTTAATGATTACTACTATTCAAAGTATCTACAGAAGTGATTATTATGAGCACAGGACCAATAGAGAGCTATTACTGCAGTTGAGGGAGGGCCCTTTGGGGCCCCTCTGACCCAAGGGCCCCGATGCGGTCGCTACCTCTGCAACCCCTATTGCTACGCCCCTGTTGTTAGCAGTGGGGTCCCACAGGGGTCTGTTCTGGGTCCAGTGCTCTTCAATTTATTTATTAATGACCTAGTAGATGCAGTAGTGAGCAATGTTGCTGTTTTTGCAGATGACACAAAATTGTGCAGAATCATCATCTCTCAGGAGGATTGTGACATATTGCAACAGGATCTGGATAGGATGGCTATATGGGCACATACATGGCAGATGAAATTCAATGTTGGCAAATGTAAAGTCATGCATTTTGGTCGTACCAATGGTCTAGCACCATACAAAATAAATGGGATACAGTTGGGGACATCAAACTTGGAGAAGGACTTAGGAGTAATCATCGACAACAAGTTAAATAATCGCACTCAATGCCAAGCCGCTGTAGCTAAAGCTAACAAAATTTTGGGATGCATTAAAAGGGAAATAAAAACTCGAGATGCTAGCATAATATTGCCCCTGTTTAAATTGACTCCGAGCTCATAAAAAAAAATGAAAGTTGTACTCACCTGGGGCTTTCTCCAGCCCAGTGCTGGTCGGGAGGTCCCACGCCGGCGTCCTGGCTCCTCTCCTTCTCCCCGCTCCGGAATGGCTGACAGGCCGCAGCCTGGGCGACACTCGGCAGAGTGTCGGGCTGCTCCTTCCGCGTATGACGCGGATTACGTCACACGCCGTCCGCCTTGCGTCATCACGGCGGCCGGCGTGAAAGTACTGCACATGCGTGCTTTAATCGCGCATGCGCAGTACTTTCACGCCGGCCGCCGTGATGACGCGAGGCGGCCGGGGTGTGATGTCAGCCGCGTCATACGCGGAAGCTGCAGCCCGACACTCTGCCGAGTGTTGCCCAGGCTGCGGCCTGTCAGCCATTCCGGAGCGGGGAGAAGGAGAGGAGCCAGGACGCCGGCGTGGGACCTCCCGACCAGCACTGGGCTGGAGAAAGCCCCTGGTGAGTACAACTTTCTTTTTTTGGGTGAGCTCGGAGTCCCTTTAACTCTCTAGTAAGGCCACATCTGGAATATAGTTCTGGGCACCACATTACAGGAAAAATATTGCAGTTTTAGAGCAGGTGCAGACAGAGACAAGCAACAAAATTGATACGTGGGATGGAAGGTCTCACTTACCAAGAAAGGGTAGATAAACTGGGTTTATTTAGTCTGGAGAAAAGACGCCTTTGTAGGATCACACCCATAGCATTTAATTAGCAAGAGGCAAGAGCTTTTCAAATCACAAGCGCTCAGAAATTCGCTCCTAGTGGGTTCCAGGACTAAGAGCAATTAAAATGTGGAATGCTTGTCAACAAAAAACAATGTCCTCACGTGGGCACCAGCTGATATTAAACTGCCACATTTATTGGCAAGGTTTGCAATATGAAGGACAATGCTGTACAATAGAATGTATCCAATCGCAATACATCACCATTCCATCGGATAATACCACCCACAGAGACCTGTCCGGTCGACAATTGTTTCGCTAAAGTAGCTTCCTCGTGAACCGCTGCTCTCCGCGGCGGGGAATGCATTGCCACAGGAAGTAGTTATGGCAAATTCTATACCTGCATTTAAAGAGAACGAGAGAAGAAGCACCCTCTTGTATTTTACCTTATAAATCAGTGGGAACATGACAGTAAACACCTAATCTGCTCTTTGTTTCATTGTTCTCTGTTTAATCTGACTGTTATCACCTCTGATAAGAATCCCCGACTGAGCACTCAGTCTAGCTTTGCTACGGAAAGATTATAGCTGAGTCTGTCTTCTCTGGTGTCTTTTAAAGCCCAAGCCTGCCCCCTTGTGGCTCTGCTATAATGACTCAGCTATAATTATTCCCTGCAAAGCCAGACTGAATGCTCAGTCCGGGATTCTTATCACAGCTGATAACAGACACTTTTAGCAGTGAGGATGAAACAGAGAGCATGGTAAGTGTTTTCTCTAATGTTCTTACTGATATATATGGTAAAATACACAAGGGTGCTTCGTCTCTGGTTCCCTTTAATATTGTTCAAAATATGAACCAACATGGACATTATTTGCAGAAAGATAATGCCACCATCTAGTGGCCGAGAATAATTATTACAGTCCTGTAAAAGATTATTCCACACAGAATAGTAATCCAATGAGGTAGCACAAATAAATAAATACAATATTAATAAAATATGATTAAAAAAATAATATTAAAATAATAAAATAAATAAATAATAATACATAGCAAAGAAATGAACAGCGCTACTTAAAGTGAACCAGAGAGGAAGCACCCTTGTGTATTTTACCATGGAAATCAGTAAGAACATTAGAGAAAACACCTACCCTGCCCTCTGTTCCATCCTCACTGCTAAAAGTGTCTGTTATCTAGCTGAGATAAGAATCCCGGACTGAGCATTGAGTCTGGCTTTGCTATAATGACTCAGCTATAATGATTCCTGAGCAAAGCCAGCAGGGGGCAGACTTGGACTTGAAAAGACACAAAAGAACACAGTCTCAGCTATAATCTTTCTGTAGCAAAGCCAGCGACTGCTTAGTCGGGATTCTTATCAGAGGTAATAACAGTCAGATTACACAGAGAACAATGAAACAAAGGGCAGATTAGGTGTTTACTGTCATGTTCCCACTGATTTATAAGGTAAAATACAAGAGTGCTTCATCTCTGGTTCTCTTTAAAGAGAACCAGAGATGAAGCACCCTCATGTATTTTACCTTATAAATCAGTGGGAACATGACAGTAAACACCTAATCTGCCCTTTGTTTCATTGTTCTCTGTGTAATCTGACTGTTATTACCTCTGATAAGAATCCCCGACTGAACAGTCAGGCTGCTCCGTCTAGCTTTGCTACAGAAAGATTATAGCTGAGTCTGTCTTATGTGGTGTTATTTCAAGCCCAAGCCTGCCCCCTTGTGGCTTTGCTATAATGACTCAGCAATAATCATTCCCAGCAAAGCCAGATTTAATTGCTCAGTCTGGGATTCTTGTGACTGCTGTTAACAGACACTTTTAGCAGTGAGGACGAAACAGAGAGCATGGTAAGTGTTTTCTCTAATGTTCTTACTGATATACATGGTAAAATACACAAGGGTGCTTCCTCTCTGGTTCCCTTTAAAGGGGGCTTAGATGCTTTCCTTGCGTTGAAAGACATCCATGGCTACAATTACTAGGTAATGCCCAGTGGTGTTGATCCAGGGATTTTATCTGATTGCCATCTGGAGTCCCTTTTAGGGCTAATTTAACTATGCCTTGTAAGGGTAGGATCACACTAGGCAGAATCGCATATGCATTTTCCGTAGCACATAGTGGAAAACGCATAGGAGATTCTGCCTAGTGTGTTCCTAGAAATGCCTACCCTAAGGGTTTTTTCACCTTCCTCCAGATCAACAGGGATATGTGAGGGAGCAGGCCGGTTTTGTACTTTCTTTTCTGGTTGAACTCAATGGACTTTTGTCTTTTATCACACCCCTCCTCTGGAATGCCCTTCCACAGCACATCTGTCACTCTCCAACCTTTGAAATCTTTAAACACTCCCTCAAAACTCACTTTTTCCAACAAGTAAATTTAGGCCATTCCCCCTTCAACCTCTCTAGTTTCACTCTTCACTAGATAACCTTAGGCACTGTGCCCTTATGCAAATCGCATAACTCCCCACTTCTTGTTCCCCCCACTCCTTTAGAGTGTAAGCTCACAAGGGCAGGGCTCTCTCACCCTTTGTGTCTTGTATTGATTGTATTGTTCATGTCATAGCTTGCTCTCTGTTATACAGTTCATTCATCATGTTACATCTGTCAGTGTAATCGCCAGTTCTGTATTTTGTACCTGTGTCCATATTTGATGTATATCATTGTCTGTATCATTATGTATCCCTTGTTTGTTTCTTACTTTGTACAGCGCCACAGAATATGCTGGTGCTTTATAAATTATTTTTATAATAATAATTTTATCAACCCAAATACCTATGTAACAGTCTAAGACCCCAGTGGTCTCCTCCTCCTCAGGGAGCTGAGTGGGGTCAGTATAACAATTGTTATGCTGGGAATACACCATGCGGTTTTCCGCTCGATAGATGGGTTCGATAGATAATTTCCGACATGTCCGATATTCCTTCCAATCGTTTGGATCGATTTCTCATAGACGTTAATGGAAAAAGATAAGAAAAACAACCGGAAAATAGGAGAATTGAACTGAGAATCGAGCGTAAAAAAGGATCGTATTAAAAATCGAGCGGAAAAACGTATCGTGTGTACCCAGCATCTGGAATGATCAGGATGTGAGCGCAGCATTAGACCCCAGGGGTCTCCTCCTCCTTAGGGAGCTGACTGGGGTCAGTATAACCATTGTTAGTAAGGATATCACCCGGAATGATCATGATGTATGCGCAGCATTAGATTTCAGCAGGTTGCTGATAGTGAGACAACATGAGGTTATCTGAGCGATTCTGAGTGTTTTGTGTACACAGGAAGCTCACAGCTGTTACAGTCACAGCTATACAGATGGGTTCATGTTAACAGGTGACAAAATATGTCACTAAGAAGGTGTGCAAAGTCATTAACCAGTAACCCAAATATCCCCCTGACAAGAAGAGAAACATTAACAGGTCAGCAAAGTGTGCAATCCAGGCACAAAAAAGCATTAGATCTACTCCCAGCATTCAGTGCGACGCCCTGTCACACCAGCCACACAACAAACACCCGAAGTGAGAGGTATATGGAGGCTGCCATATTTATTTCCTGTTAAAGTGAACCTCCAGACTAAACATCTACTCAGCAGCACAGAAAAGGCTTGGTGTTTCTTTAACAGTTTCACAGCATCAGAACTTTGTTTTTCTTACCCAAGCCTCATTTTTAGCTGCACAGAAGAAAAGTGCCCGGGCATTTTTCCCCTGATGCTGTGCAAAGCATGATGGGATTTATGATGTTGTTGTTCTCCTTCTGCTGTTTTGCTGCAAATTTGTTTTTTTAATTTTGAATTTGAGATTTGAAGCCTAGCGTGCGCAGCTGGGAGGGGTGATCAGCACACAGGACAGTTGGAACTGTGTCTCATGCTCCCTGTCCTCCTTTCAACCAAAAAGATGGCTGCCCCCATGAAATCACAAACATTTGCCTGTTCTTTTAAAACAGGGTGGGTAAGAGATTATATTACCTATCTATTTTAATTAACATAACTAATGTAACTTATTGACAGTATGTTTGTTTAGACTGAAGTTCCCCTTTAAACAATTCCAGTTGCTTGGCAGTCCTGCTGATCTGTTTGGCTGCAGTAGTGTCTGAATCGCACACCTGAAACAAGCATGCAGCTAGTCCAGTCTGACTTCAGTCAGAGCACCTGATCTGCATGCTTGTTCAGGGGTTGTGGCTAAAAGTATTAGAGACACAGAATCAGCAGGAGAGTCAGGCAACTGGTATTGTTATAAAAGGAAAAATCCATATCCTTCTCAGTTTAGGTTCCCTTTAAAGTGAACGTGAGGTGAGAATTAAATGGAGGCTGCCATATTTATTTATTTTTAAACAATACCAGTTGCCTGGCTGTCCTGCTGATCTATTTGGCTGCAGTAGTGTCTGAATCACGCCAGAACCAAGCATGCAGCTAATCTTGAATCAGAACTAACAATGTCAGAAGTACCTGATTTTATTTATTTATTATATTTAAAAAGCGCCAACATATTACGCAGCGCTGATCAGCTGCATGCTTGTTCAGGGGCTTTGGCTAAAAGTATTAGAGGCAGAGGATCAGGATAGCCAGACAACTGGTATTGCTTAAAAAGGGAATAAATATGGCAGCCTCCATATACCTCTCCCCTTTTCAGGTGTCCTTTAAAGAGGAACTCCAGTGAAAATAATGTAATAAAAAGTACTTAATTTTTACAATAATTATGTATAAATGATTTAGTCAGTGTTTGCCCATTGTAAGATCTTTCCTCTCCCTGATTTACATTCTGACATTTATCACATGGTGACATTTTTACTGCTGGAAGGTGATATCACTGGAAGGAGATGCAGCTTGCTTTTTTGGCAGTTGGAAACAGCTGTTATGTCCCACGATGCAACAAGGCTCCCACAGTGTGATGTCAGTAGCTCAGTGCTGTGAGGCTCTGACATCACCCTGTGGGAGGGGTTTCACCACAATATCATCCATACAGCGCCCCCTGATGGTCTGTTTGTGAAAAGGGAAAGATTTCTCATGGGAAAGGGGGTATCAGCTACTGATTGGGATGAAGTTCAATTCTTGGTCACGGTTTCTCTTTAAAGGATGTCCGAGGCAAATAAAAAAAATTAATAAATCAGATTTACTTTCCTGGGGCTTCCTCCACCCCCAGAAGCCTCACTCGCCACAGCTCCGCCCCCAGCTGGTCTCCCGCTGTCCCCTCCGTAGCAATGTGGACCTTTTGATATTATATACAGCACCCCCCACAGCATGGATGTGTAAAGTGGACAGACTGCTGCTAATGTGAGCTGTTTTGTAACCAACAGGTAAGCTGAGGGGTGTCAAAATCATATATATATATATATATATATATATATATATATATATATATATATATATATATATATATATATATACTGCATATATTGATTCTTCTATTGAATCGATTGTAAATCAATACAAGTTTTGCAGGTTCGATTGACGCAAACCAAGCAATATCTGCCAGATAATGAAAAATCTCCAGATCTAACCGGATGGAAAACGTCCATCAGTTGTACAAGGATCGAACACTTGTCAGTGATATTTTGATGGGTTGTTTGTGAACATGCACATCAGCTTGGCAGATGGGGAGCAGAGGGTTAGCCTCACTTCCTGAACAATTAAGGGGCCCATACACACTGGTCGATTTCAGCCATCGATCTAGCGATTCTAAAGAATCGATTGATCAGAAATCGTTTATTTCAAATCTATTGATCGATTTGTGGCCGATTTCGATGGATTTGATCTGACAGGATGGAAGATCTAGGTCGATCTGCTGTGGCCCATAGAGCTGCATTGGATCTAATGGTCCAATAATGCATTTAGATAGATATTATTCTGAAATCTATTGGAAATCTGTTCCTAGTGTGTGGCGCACACAGATAGATTTCTGTCAGATGCCTGTCAAGTCGAATCTGACAGGAATCTATGTGATGGTCGAATCTGGGGGCAGCACGGTGCCGTAGTGGTTAGCGCTCTCGCCTTGCAGTGCTGGGTCTTCGGTTCACATCCCAGCCAGGTCAACATCTGCAAGGAGTTTGTATGTTCTCCCCGTGTCTGTGTGGGTTTCCTCCGGGCACTCCGGTTTCCTCCCACATCCCAAAAACATACAGATAAGTTAATTGGCTGCCCCCCAAAAAAAATTGGCCCTAGACCATACTTGCACTATACGATACATATATAGGACTATGGTAGGACTAGATTGTGAGCTCCTCTGAGGGACAGTTAGTGACAAGACAATATACTCTGTACAGCGCTGTGTAATATGTCAGCGCTATATAAATACTTAAATAAATAAAATCTGCTGCAAATCTATAAGTGTATGCCCACCTAAATTGACAGCACAAATCTATCAGATCGTAATCCCAGCGTGTGGAGGACTGATCGATTATCTCTCCATTGACAAACTGATAAAAGAATGATTGGAATGTGTATTGGAAACAGTTTGATCAATGTATGATACGTTTATCTTGCAGTTTCGATACATGCGCTGCTGTAAGCCTGGTACACACTTTCAATTATGATTGGCCGATCACTGACCAATTTTACCCCCTCCATGTAGTGTGAGGGTCACCAGATATTGGGGCAGATTCATTATAACTAACGTGCTGGAACAGCTCGAGTTAAAGTCCTTACACGTGGAATTAAACTGACCAGAACTTATTGTAGCTTGCGTGGGCTACTGACAGAGAAACGTGTGCTGAGTGCTCCATAGCAACAACCGTTCTTTTCTACTGTCACACAATATTGACATATCGCCACCGCGATACTTCACTAGTGCGTCCCGTACTACATAGTAGTGAATACTCTGAGCAGATTGTAGGTAAACCCTCATCTTACATGTATAGTCAAATGGGTCAGTGATTTCCCAATCATAGCTGAAAGTGTGTACCAGGCTTAACATGAGGCCTAAAAGAAAGTTTGTGTTGAAAAAAAACATTTCCTTTAATCAGCACTGTGGAGTCGGTACAAAAATCATCCGACTCAGTTTATGAAACCACCGAGTCAGACCAGAGGCGTATCTAGAGGGGTGCAGGCATTGTCATAGGCTCTATATTACCCAGATAAGCCCCTTACTCAGTCGTAGTTGGAGCAATTTTGGGTACCTGGAGTCTAACAAAAATTATCCAACTCCAAATACAAGTGGCCACACCCCATACAATTTTTTTTTAGAATTTTTATTTGATTCAAGCATTCAGATCCAATTTTCCGATTGAGCAGAATCTTCGAGGTATCACACACATTTTCGCGATTGCTGCAATTTCAGGATAAAAGATCGTAAACTCCGAAAAAAATTGGTTGGTTCAAAAAAATCAAGAGTAAAAAGTGAACAAAGTTTGGTACGTACTGAATAGCTACACACAATTTTACAATCCATCACACACCATACAATTCTTGATAAAATTCTTCTGAATCTGTCCAATCTCAAAAAATAAAAAAAAAATGGAAATTCGATCAAATTTCACGATTGAAAATAAATAAAAGCTTTCGATTTTTTGGGGCAACAGATCATATTTATCGAATTGGTGTAAAATTGGATATTTAATTGTATAGTGTGTCGCCACCTTAAGTTTATGTAACCACCGACTCCAGGCCTCCAAAATTGCTCAGAGTCCACCGCTCTGCTTTTAATTGGGCAGTTGCAGTGACCACAGAGATCACATGACCAGAGATCACACTAATGGTGGCCATACATGGTACAATTTTTTTCATACAATCTTACCATTTCTATGTAGTATAAGGGTAAATTAAGTGAATATACTGAAAGGATAATTTAGGCAGTTCCCTTATATTACATAGAAATGGTAAGATTGTATGAAAAAATTGTACCATGTATGGCCACCATAAGGGTGGCCATACATGGTACAACTTTTCATTTTTTTTCGATTAGACAATTTAGTTTGATTATTCCGTTAGATCGAATATAAAGATTTTTCCAGCATGTCCGATCTGATTTTTCTCGAAAAACGGGATAATCGTTCGAATTTCTTGATCGAAATTTTTTTTAATTTTCAACTTTCATTCGATCATTTAGATCGAATAAACAGGATAATTGAACGTTTTATTGTACCGTGTATGGCCACCATAACAGTTCTCCAATTGCTTTCCGGTTGTGCTAAGGCTGGAGTTTGGCCCCAGAGAGCGCTGCGTACACAGAGCGCACAGGTGAATGGGCTCAGACCAGTAAGGGCCCGTTTCCACTTGTGCGGTGCGAATTCGGAAAACGCAAAAAAATGAATTCGCATGCGGATACAAATTAACGCAATTTCGCATGTTAGTAAGTATGCGAATTTAACCATGTCAGTGCCGGTGTGCTTTTACATTGATTTTATGCGAAAACGTACGTGAATGCACATGGAAAATTCACATAGTGAAAACGCATGCAAATTTCCTATTAATTACATTGTATGCTAATTGCACACCGCCTTGCGGCGTGTGAATTCTGACGGCCCTGCAGTGCAGAATTTTCCTGCACGCAAAACCGCTCAGGATTTCTGACAAGTGGAAACAGGCCCATCCACTTGTATTGGTTATGCGAATCTGCATGCAAAAAAAACACATGCAGATTCGCGATAGTGGAAACGGGCCCTGAAACAACGTTATTGCATCCCGAGGTATGCGCTGTAAAAACATTAATTCACTGAACAGTACTGAGAAGGGGTTATACAAAACCTGCGCTGTCACTGGTCAGCTTGTATTGAATATGGGGGGGGGGGGGGGGGGGAATTGGGGACCCATTTGAGGGGAAGGAGAGAAGCTGCTGACAGCCAGAAACACACAAGACATAGAGAGACATGGCCAGGCTGTGAGTTATCTCTAATGAGGCTCGGTGACATCAGGACCACAGAACATGCAGGAGGTGAATGCTACAGATGGGGGTAATGGAGCAGAGTTCAGGAAAACACAAAGAACTGTGCATTCAGCATAACAAACGACATCTGTGCGCTGCCAGTGGCATACATAGGGCATCTGACACCCGGTGCTGGCTATTACATGACCCCCCGCCTCTCAAAGAAGGAAAGCAGCGAGTGTGGCGTGCTAAGCTCACCACGGTGGGTAATGCCAGGTATAAGTGCCCCCAGAATAGGTAGCCTGGAATAGCTCAGGGCGCTTTAACGGGCGGGAGCGTGTAAAAAGCTTTGCGTAGCCTGGGGCGCGCAGCCGCAGTTGCCGCAAGTCGACGGTAACGGAACTGGCTGGCGCGGGCAAATGGAGAGGCTTGTACAGGACAGGACGGCTGCTGAGGGCTTGGGGGAAGCCCCAGGTAAGTGAAAAGGTTTGCTTTACAGTAAGTTTACAGTTCCGCTTTAAAGCAGTAGGATCAGCCATACTATTCCAGGGGAAAAAACACATATATATGTAGATAAATACTTGATCTACTTACATAACACATGTATCGTACTGTCCACGTTTTGATTTCAGTGAATGTTATAATAGTAAATGACGAGAATTCTGTTCCTGGTGGGGACCATGTCTTTTGCCCACAGTTAAGGCTAACTCTTGATGTCATTTCTGCCCTTTACTTTTTTTCTTGTCTCCTCCAATCGCTGAGTCGCCTCAGCCTTGCTTGTAAACACAAGTGAGCAGAGTATCGTGTTTCAGATAAGGAGCTGGCAGGGAAATAAAGAGAAGAGGAGGAATAGATTATAGATAAAAAGAACCCCCAGCAT